>NW_004949102.1:3508601-3524313 GCF_000317375.1 Microtus ochrogaster | reverse complement strand
CTAGTAAGGTGAACATCCAAACAGCCTAGGCTCCCACAAAGCCAGTACGTGCAGTAGGATCAAAAACCCATTGCCATTGTTCTTGACTTCTCAGCAGTCCTCATTGTCCGCTATGTTCAGCGAGTCCGGTTTTATCCCATGCTTTTTCAGACCCAGTCTAGTTGGTCTTGGTGAGCTCCAGATAGAACATCCCTATTGTCTCCGTGTGTGGGTGCACCCCTCGCGGTTCTGAGTTCCTTGCTCGTGCTCTCTCTCCTTCTGCTCCTGATTTGGACCTTGGGGTTTCAGTCAGGTGCTCCAATGTGGGTCTCTGTCTTCTTTCATTGCCTGGTGAAGGTTAATATCCAGGAGGATGACTATATGTTTTTCTTTGGGTTCACCTTCTTATAGCTTCTCTAGGATCACGAATTATAGGCTCACATTTGGCTTTCTTCTTTTGAATTCTTTGCTTGGTTTTTAATTTACAAGGGTTCCTTTGGGATTGTGTGTTCATGTGTGCATGTGTAGAAAACTTGACAGTGTTCATGTGAGTTTAGAGATTATCTTGCTTAATTCTTCCCCTACCCTCATTATTCTTCGGAGTTTTCATCTAGTCCTAAGGCCTACCATCTTATATTCTAGTACTATTTATATTTACATGGGTACTTGTTGCTATATCTATGACATCTATACCTTTATATGCACTTGTATCTTCATTCCTAATCTCTTCTTTATTTCCTCACTTAATATCTCTTTATATAGTATTTCCAGTTATGCATCATTCTATGAACTTCCTGTAATCCAGCCAGTATTTTCGGCTTTCCCTAACCTTGGCCTCTCTTTCTTTATCTCAGGTAATAGAACACTACTATCTACATAAAATATTCAAGCTGCAAACCACATCCTTGAGTCTGCCCATTTCTTCTATTCTAACATTTAATTCATCATCATATCCTATTAGCTCTAACTTCTAATATGTGTTATGGCTATTCAGCTAACTTTCATTTCATTGATATTTATTTAAATCAGAGCCACTACTGCCTCATGATTGATACATCTGATTGCACAGCCATTATTCACTTTGCTGATTGAAGACTTATGTGTCCCTGTTCTGTAAGAATCTAGTTTGGCTACATATCTTATTGACAAACAAAATGTGATCATAACTGAAATATGTCATTTATAAGAAGGAAGATTCAGCAATAATAAGTTTTAATCAGCCTATACCTGCAGATAATCAGTGACACTACTGTACAGATTCAGTTTCAGCCTTGGGATAGTGCAGTATTCCAGAGACTTCAGTTAAGATACAATTCAAGTAAAGTGAAAATGAAAAATAAACCTTTGCCTTGGTAGCCACTGAGAAGTCAGCTCAGTTTCTTATCACAGGATAAGCTGTTCTTTCTTGACCTTCACAATGAATCAAGGAAATATGGTTATAACTGATAGTCTTGCTTTGACACTTCTCTCACAAAATATTCCCTCCCAATACTCTCTTTTTTACATTTTTTATTGATTTTATTTATTTTTTTAATTTATTTATTTATTAAAGATTTCTGTCGCTTCCCTGCCACTGCCTCCCATTTCCCTCCCCCTCCCCCAGTCAAGTCCCCCTCCCTCCTCAGTCCGAAGAGCAATCAGGGTTCCCTGCCCTGTGGGAAGTCCAAGGAACCCCCACCTCCATCCAGGTCTAGTAAGTTGAGCATCCAAACTGCCTAGGCTTTTACAAAGCCAGTACGTGCAGTAGGATCAAAAACCCATTGCCATTGTTCTTGAGTTCTCAGTAGTCCTCATTGTCCGCTATGTTCAGCGAGTCCGGTTTTATCCCAGGCTTTTTCAGACCCAGGCCAGCTGGCCTTGGTGAGTTCCCAGTAGAACATCCCCATTGTCTCAGTGTGTGGGTGCACCCCTTGCGGTCCTGAGTTCCTCGCTCGTGCTCTCTCTCCTTCCACTCCTGATTTGGACCTTGAGATTTCTGTCCGGTGCTCCAATGTGGGTCTCTGTGCTCCCCTCCCTTCCTCTTCCTACTTCATCAACCCTCTCCCATTGTTCCAATGCTCCCAGTTTATCCAGGAAATCTTTTCTTTTTCTACTTCCCATGTAGATTAGATCCATGTATGTCTCTCTTAGGGTCCTCAATGAGGTATAGGTTTTCTGGGATTGTGAATTGTAGACTAGTTTCCTTTGATTTATATCTAAAAGCCACTTGTGAGTGCGTACATATGATTTTGACTTCTGTGCTTCTCTTAGGTATTTATATGGCTGCCTTCTCATCACTTTGCAAGCACTAATCTGTTCTCTAATGTCAGCATCTTTCTTCCTGTGACCATCTCATCGATTCAGTTTTTGCATTTCCCCCCTCTTCTATCACTTCTATCATCTAACAGATGGACCTTTCCCAATTACTCTGAAGACAACATGAAATATGGGAGACCCACTGACAAGGTGACTAGTTTTCTGTATTTTCTAATTCGTTATTTTATTTGTGTCCTCATTACCAGGGCATCTCCCAACAAGATAGCAATGTCCATGGGTTGCTAATCTGGCAGGGAGATAAACCACTCTGGAGAAGGTTTCAGGAATAGTGTCTGCCTATTACAGGTGAGCAACCACATTACATAGTGGAAGCCTATTGTCGGTGATTGATTTGATCAGCACATTATCCCAGAATGGAGTGCTAATACCATTAGGATCTCTATTTGGAAGAAGAATATTAAAGGACACACACACACACACACACACACACACACACACGTGTGTGTGTGCTATAGTATTACATCTTTAAGTCCATAGCACCCCAAACGAAGGGATGCACAATAAGTGGAAATAGATAGTTAAATTATTGCTGAATTAAATTAAGTTTCTCTAAACATCCTCTTTCTTGCACCTATTTCAAACTAACACACAGATTTAAAAAAAATACCAAATAAAACCCCATTTTCTTTTTCTTGTTTTAAACAATAGTCTAAAACAGGTTTGCCATCTTCCTTACACATCAAATTTCCTGGAAAAATGACATGGTTTTATTTTAACTGCTGATGTTATGTTTATAGTAGAAGAGATATTTTCTTTTTATATTATTCTATAATTACCTTTGTCAAAATAATACATGGAAATAAAAAAAATCACTAGAAACAAATGATATACAATCCAGAGCAATGCATGCTACTATAACTCCTTCCTATATTCAGTTCTAATCTAAGATTAAACATTTCAAAGCACTTATCTTCATTGCAAAATACATTTATAATATGTATGCAGTGTGCAGACAGCTAGTCATCACTCTTAGAGGATGGTGTTTAATGATCCAGTATAAATTGTTACAGAGGCATTGCTTGAATTGAATTGTTTACTAGCTGAGTTAAAACATATTCTGAAATATAAAAAATTGGTCATGATAAATAAAATAATAACTATAGAAAAGGGCATTTTTCTAATTCTAGAGGCTAGGCAGAAGGACAACCTTGTAAATAAACTTGAATTTACTAAACTAAGTACTGACTATAAAGTACTTCCTTACCCACACAGTGCTCTGAACAAACATTCAATGTAGGTACCTTATGCTTTATCTATAAGTACACTATGTCAGTGACTAAATACATTGAAACAATAAAGGTGATGATTTAACTATGTAAATGAAGAAACAAATCTTGACCATTCACTGGCTAAGAAAAATACAGATATGACAAGACCAGTCTGCAAACTAGAGGGGATGACAAATCCCAAACCCGTTCTATTTTTTTCAAAGTTTTATTTTAATTTTATTTATGTATTTGTGTGTGAGTGTTGATACCTGTGTGCAGATGCCTCTGTAGGCCAGGATAGGATTTGGGATCTCCCAGGGCAAGGGTTGTAGGCAGTTGTGAGTCTCTTGATGTGCTGATAGTAACTGAAATTCCATATTAAGCCAGGGTAGAAATGATCTTAATCATAGAACCAGTTGGTTCAATATTTCTTTCTTAAGATAGTTTTAACTCCTTGCTTTTGGAAGTTAACATTATCTCCTTTTATACTTTCATCTTTTATGAACTAATCTAGAAATAAGAAATTCTGTTTCATATTCAAATATGATTTGGTTCATTCCAGTAGTAAATAGCAATTTTTTTTTCCATTTGTTTCGTCTCTTTGCTGTATGGACTATGCAATCATCCTTCTTTTAGAAACTCAATCAATTCTCAATTATAGAATGAGAAAAAGGAGTGGGAAAACATAATTCTCTGTTTTAAAGAATGGTTCTTAACTCCAAAGATTGAAATGTTGAAAACTGATAAATCCACATTTTCTTCTTCTAATTATACAGAGTTCTTAAGCCAAGTATGTTGGTAGATTAATCTGAATATTTTCTTAATAAAAACTTTTGTTTTCTTATTTCTCATCTTCCTCTACTTATAATGTGTGTGTATCCACACACACATATATGTGTATATATATATATATATATATGCCTTATATAATTGTACACTGCTTAAAACAGTTTGCCTAGATTAGGCTTTATTTCAAAGTCTAGTTTTTATGTGGTACTAAAAATTAAACAGTCCAAAGGCAGCCTGAGGAATGATAGCAACACTGTACATGCTAACAAGGAAGGGGGAAGGCTTTTAGAACTTTAACTTTAGACAAAAACAAAAAAAAAAAAAACTATTGGCAATTGAAGAACTCTGTCAGCAGGAAAAATGTTCTTAGAAACAGGGATGAGTTTCTCAGCTGATAATCCCATTCCAAGTGGTCAGCACTGTGATTATATAATACAGGTAGCATTATACAATCAGAGCAGGTTGTATTTGTGCATTTAGAAGTGTGTGTGTGTGTATGTGTGTATGAATGTGTTTGTTGACATATATCAACAGTTAAAGAACAACAAGCTACAAATTGAGAACAATGTGATCTATAGGAGTGATTGGAGAGGGCAAGGAATGAGGATGATGTAATTTTAATACCAAAATATAAAAAAATAACAGAATCAGAAAGAAGAGTTACTGTAAGAGGTAGAAATTTCAAAATTGATTAAGAAAAATGGCTAAAATTTTATAGGTTAGTCTAAGTATTGAGGACTAGGGATTGCTACACACTATGTGTCTAAATATAAAAGTATTTTTTTATCCAAATGAGAAAGGTAGTATTGCTTAAAGAAATTGTCCCCCAGCTAAGTTTTACAACAAAAAAGGTCCACTAAATGCAATCATGAAAATATTGTTTAAAATTAAATGAAACCTCCATTAAACTTATAAAGCTGTATTTTTTCAATGGCTTTTAATGGCCTATAAATTTTAATTGTGTTCATATGTATTTTAGCTTCAGAAAAATATAGTACCTGATTATCTTGACAATGTCTCTCACAAGAAAATCACATTTTATTTTGCTTCTTTCTTGTCCTTGAAGCTGACTTTGGCTCTTGTGCAGTGCTGTGTTGCACATGCCAGCTGTCCCTAAACCTATGGCATTTCATGTTCAGACACTTGCTCTCAGGACTCTCTTATAGCTTTACCCCTGACACATGTTGAGTTGTTACAATGTTTTTACACATTCCTCTTGTTACACTCATTCTCATGACTGAAACACACACTTCCTAAGGCTTTTATTGCTTACCTACTTGAGAAAATATTCTACGTCCTCTCGGAGAGTCAAGATGATAGTCATGGGGGGCTGAAGAGATGGCTCATTGGTTAAGAGCATTGCCTGCTCTTCCAAAGGTCCTGAGTTCAATTCCCAGCAACCACATGGTGGCTCACAACCATCTGTAAAGAGGTCTGGCACCCTCTTATGGCCTTCAGGCATACAGACAGAATATTGTATACATAATAAATAAATAAATATTTTAAAAAAAGATGATAGTCATGTTTCAAAACAGCAACTATTTTTGATATATTCCAAGAACATAGTGGAATGCATCTTCTGATTTATTTTACTTAAACATTTCAGAGATGGGCCCTAAAGACTTGCATTATTTAATCACTTACTTTAAAGACACAGGTTTAATTTTAGAAGCAGAGAATTGATTTTGCATCAGATAATTTATGCATATTTTTTAATAATTAGAAATTCCTTTATATGCACTTTCTTTCAAGAACCTTTATCTAAAAAATGTATCTTATATGAATGCTGGTATTTTTAATGTCAACTTTAAACCTCATCTTTTCAGTAATTTCATAACTGTCATTATCACAACCTTGTGCATATTGAAAAATGATGGAATTATAGTTGTATATTTTATATAATTTGTTTCTAAGATTTTCAATAGCACTTGTAATAACAGAAACTAATAATTTCTATTTATTTTATTACATTGTACTCATGATTTAACTACTTAATATTTTTTCAATATATTAAATAGAAAAGTGTCGAGTAGAGTTAAATATTATTTAATTTTAAAAGGCAGAATAGGTTGGTTACCTCACCCAAAATGATGTTTTCTAGCTCCAACCATTTGCCTGCAAAATTCAAGATGTTGTTTTTTTTTGTGCTGCATAGTACTCCATTGCATAAATGTACCACATTTTCCTTATCCATTTTTTGGTCAAGGGGCATTTAGGTTGTTTTGAGGTTCTAGCTATGACAAACAAAGCTGCTATGAACAAGGTTGAGCACATGTCCTTGTGGCACAATTGAGCATCCTTTGAACATATACCCAAAAGTGGTATTAGTGGGTCTTGAGAAAGGGTTTTTCCTAATTTTCTGAGAAATCACCACACTGACATCCAAAGGGGTTGTACCAGCTTGCATTCCTACCAGCAAGGCAGAAGTGTTCCCTTTTCCCCACAACTTCTCCAGCATAAGTTGTCATCAGTGATTTTGATCTTGGTCATTCTTAACAGGTGTAAGATGGAATCTCAGAGTTGTTTTGATTTGCATTTCTCTGATGACTAAGGATGTTGAAAATTTCCTTAAGTGTAATTCAGCCATTTTAGGTTTCTCTCTTGAGAGTTCTCTGTTAGGTCTGTACTGCATTTTTTATTGAATTATGTGTTCTTTTGGTGTCCAATTTCTTGAGTTCTTTGTATATTTTGGAGATCAGACCTCTGTCTGATGTCCCAGACCAATACCCGGACCCATAGAGGTCCTGGCTCAGGGCTACTCACTCTGAGGTCCCAGGTCCCAGACTCATGACTGACCCCATCGAGATCTCTGGTTCCTGTCTATTCCTTCGGAGGTCCTAGGTTCACTCATGCCCAGACTAGCAGAGGTCCTGGCTCAGGCCTAGTTCCTGGGAGGCCATAGACTCATACCCAAACCCACCTGGATTCTGGCTTAGGTCTACTCCCTTGAAGGTGCCAGATTCACATCTGGACCCTCAATGGTCTCTGGCCCTGGTTCACTCACTCAGCCTTTACTCCCCTGTACCTGTTCTAGTGGAGATCACTGACTCTGGATCTGGTTGCTGCCTCAGCCCTGGTCCCAAAAGTGTCCTGAGACTGGGTTGGCTCCTGGGACTAGATTTGCTCCTGGCTTCTGCTCCTGGTGGAACTTGTTTGCTTTCTGTCCTAGGTAGCTGATTCAGTCTCATTCCAGTTCTGGTGGAGATTGCTGACTCTGAAACAGATCACTAGCTCAATCTTCATTGGCCAGTGTCCCAGGACTGGGTTGGCTCCTGGGACTGGATTTGGTCCTGGCTTCTGCCCCTGGTGAAGGTTGTTTCCTTTGGCCCTCTCTGTCCTAGGTAGTACCTGTGGAATTTTTTTGCCCAAGGTGGAGTTCCTAGCCTCAGGGCAACTTTGGCCAAGGTTAAGGGCTTTGACCTCTTCCTTATCCATTCTTAAAGAAGTAGTTGCTCTCTCATTTGAGAACTTCAGAAAAAGATGCATTTAACTCATTGTATGCTCTAGTTTCATTGCTGAATCTAATACTCTTTGTAATGTACTACTATTAGCAGAATTCAGTATCAAAACCTTTTCAATTTATCTCTGTGTATTTGGAAAAATGAGATAAGGGCTATTGGCTGAGAAGCACTGAGAAACAATAAAGGCGTAGTAAGGAACAACCCCTTCTTAAGAGGGAGTTACTCCATGATGGAGACTTACATTCCAGAGTGACCAGAGCAGTCCCTTGGCCAAGAGTCCACTTCTGGGAAGGCGGGCTTACCTTAAGCAGCAATGCCAAAGAAATAGGCCAAGTATTGCTCAGTCTTTATCCAAGAATCTTCTTCCTGAAGCAGAGGGAAACAAATACAGAGGACTACAGCCAGATGTTATGTAGGGAGTGAGAGACCTGGGAACACTCAGCCCTGAACAGGATGTCTCCACCAAATGCCTTCCTCAGGGCTCAGGAAAGGGGGCAGAAAGAGTTTAGGGACCAGTGGGAATGGGGGACACTGAGGAAACAAGGCCTTCTAAGTCAACAAGAAGGACAAACATAAACTCACAGACACTGGGGCCACATGCACAGGGAGGACCTGAATGGTCTAAACCAAATGAGGTTCTAGAGCTGGAAAAACTGGACATGAGCTTCCAGCTTTAATGCAAACACCGTCTTCAACTGATTTTTTTTTTTTTAAAAAAAGGCAGAATAATTTTTCGTTAACGAGATACTGAACTTTATTTTCCATTTTCCAGAATTTCCGGTCTACAGTCCAGTCCCTGATAGAGTGGCTGGGGAGGCATCATCTGGGTCGGCCTTGCTTCCTGAGGCCCGAGTCAGAGCAGCATTTCCTTTTCCTCTTTTCTCTCTTTCTTTTTCAGATGCTGGCAAGAACCCAGATAGGCTTTTTTCTGATTATTTGGTCTGCCTTACCCTTTCTGTATAAATCCTGTAAGTGCTAAGTGGCTGCCAGTTGACTGTGTTGACCTAACCTATATGCCAGCCTAAATGACAAGACTGTCCCTTTTCTCCTTCATTGTCCTTCCGAAGCCTTGAAGTTAACAGCTTGGTTTGTCTGCCTTGTTTTATGATAGTTTGGTTAGTTTTGTAAATGTTAGTAAATTGTCATTCAGATTACCTTTAATTTCATTCTTAATCTTTTTTTATTAAAGACAGTAAGAACTCCCTGTTGGGACCAAATTTCCCATGTATCACCTGGCAATCACGAAGGGATCTAATTTCAGTAACAATGCTATTGAACTACTAAAGAGTAGTTTATTTCTAAAATAGTTTGTCTTGGTACTCATTCTCTAGACCAGTCTGGCCTTGAACTCAGAGATCTGCCTGCCTCTGGCTCCAGAATGCTGGAATTAAAGGCATGTGCCACCACTGTCTGGCTAAGTAAAAAAAAAAAAAAAAAAAAAAAATTATCTCCTAACAAAAGTTGTCCTTCTCAATTTGTCAACTAGATTATTGTGAGTCTTGTTGGAGACAAGCGCATGTGATCTTTTTGAAAAATACTTGAAAAGATTTTTGTTCAGAAAAATTAGAGTTATCTGACTTGCTTTTCTGTATTTATTCTTAAAAAAAAAAAAACAGAAACCCCAAAACCTTAAACTATTTTAGTGACCTGTGACATTATCCATTGAGAGACTGAGAAGACAAACAACCTAGCAGGTCATGAAGCTCTTTAGCAATTCAGGCAAGTTTAGAAGCAGAGAATTTTATTTCTGCACACATAGAAGCAGTCTGAAAAAGCCACCCACAGGTGTTCTTTCTTAGTCTTTCATGATCAGCACAGCTGAATCCTCCATGATCAGCGCAGCTTAATCTTCCATGATCAGTACAGCAAAGGTTCTGAAGTGGACTGATCTTTTGATCTTTCTGTCTTGTTTTTATTTTTAATTATTTGGTCATATAAAAAAGAAATCAGAAAAATTAAATTCAAAATCAAGATCTAGATATCAACCACCAAATTTCAATTCCTTTGCTTAAAAATAGTTGGGAATTTGGTTTCAAGTTAAAATGCAGAAAATGGAAATAAATACCACCTCATATTTTGGCAACACAAAATGTTTAGAGAACTAAGACACTCTAAATTGGAGTAGTACATATAAAAATGTAATTGTAATGGTGTCCTGGGAACTGGGATTCTCATAGGAAATGCTGTGCAGATATAAAAATAGCTCATACCAAGGCCAGTGGAGCCTGACAATAGGCTTATTTTCTAGGAGAAAAGATAATACATTTGTGGTAATTGAGATACATGGTCAATATACTGTACTCTGCATAGTTCTTCATTTTATTTTCATATATTTCTACAAATGGAATAGACCATAAAAAAACTATCCCAAGTTTTGGCCAAAATTATACAGTAATTGTTTCATGTGTGTTCGTGTGTGTGTGTGTGTGTGTGTGTGTGTTTTGTGTGTATTTCAATTCATTTTGTCTTAAAGTAATAAATTTTCAGACACAATATCAGGATAATCAAGAGTTTTAGTGAATGATTCTATTTATGTATATTTTATATGATTTTTTTAAATTCAAAACCCTGTTTTATCTTTCCAAGTATGCAAATCAAACTCACATCGTATTTGCTAAACATTTGAATGAGAAATGTTATAGCTCCAAAATTAAAGGTCATAACCTGCGCTATCATTCTATTAGCAACCTCTTTTAAGGGATGACAACACATTTTTGCTAATTTAGACTTTTCTACATTGTAACATACAAATTGTCATCTCATTTCTGGAAATGGAGGCTGAAAATAAAGGAAAAGTCAATCGCTTATAGGGAGGATAGATTACAACCACTTAATTGAAGAATCACCGTTGGATACTGATCATAATTTGTTCCAAAGTGAAAAAGGTAGGTCATGATATACTTGTGGCACTGGTAAAAAGCCACTGCATATTAGAGGATTGACTAGAAGAAGATATTTTCCCTTTGGATGAAATAAAGAATATATGTCTTTACAGTGTGGATATGGCAGAAGGCCACACGCCTTTATTCCACTGTGCTCATTAAACTGATTCTTTGTGGAAAGCCAAGTCCTCCCATTTAACTCAAACAAATGAATAAATATTGAGTAACAAGAATATTTATAAGAATTTGAAAGTGTGTGAAAACTAAAATTAAGACTATGTCCCTAAAACTAGTTCCAGTTCAACACGAAGGCCATGACTAGGCTGAAATAATTCTAACTTCCTGTTCTGTAAAAACTTAAGATTCATCCACTTCTGGATACAATGATTGCTTACTTTAGTCTCTAACATCACACATGAAATGACAAACTCAACTGAAATTACATGGAATGTGATGAATATGACATGATAAGAACAAATTGCTCCTTTATTTGTCATGAATCATAAGAACTATATCAATTCTAAGGTCTGGTGAAACAAAGAAATATGACTTATTTTGAGATTCACGTAAATACACATAAATAAAATTTGACTAATTAGAATAAGACTTATTAGAACTGAAAGGAAAAAAGAAAATGTTCCACTATATGAGTAGCTAAAATATCAGAAAAAAGAGACAGAATGGAAGAAATAGCTAAAGAAATAAGTGGCTTTACTTTTCTAATGCAGGAGGATGGAAAATGATAGGAAATAGTAGTCACAGAATACCAAGCAAGAGCAAAACACCAAAAAAATACACAAGCAATGAGGATATTTACTTATTTGTTACTTAGAGTCAAAATACAAAATTACCTGAAAGTCAAGCAAGAAGATAAATGCAAAAAATATAATTGACTTCTTAGAAATCATGAAAGCAAAAGATTTTTTAGTTACCCAAGGGAGTGCAATTAAAGTTCTACCTGGTACACATAATTTACACCAAAATTCTGAAGTTCAGTAGAATCTGAAAGATTTTCTGGATCGAGTGAAAACTAAGAAATTATTTTCCAGTGAACTTACTGAAGCTCTTATGCAGCTACAGTAGCTTGCATATATATGCACATATAAAAAAATCAATCCCAGAGGTTAATCTAAGGATAAAAACTTTGTTCTCATTTTATTCTGTTTTTATTGGAAAGGATAATTGATTGTATATAACAAATAGGAACACAATACTCTAGGTGATTTAGCATAATTAAAATGAAGATCTACAGGAGTAACAACAGAAAGAATGAGAGAAACATCCATTAAGGTATAGTTGAAATTATAAAAGATAAAACATTTCATTGAGAACTTGCATTTTCATCACTTAAAGATACATATTGATGGCTTTGGTAATCTTGAAAATTTTAAATATTAAAAAATTAAAAAAATTGAATTATCTTATATACTCATGTGTCAGAGTCTTGATTATGGATGTGATATTGCTGGGATGTAGTGCACCCTATAAGAGGTAGAGCCTTGTGGTAGGGTTATGTCATTTAGTGGAGATTTTTGACCCCCTTGCCTTTTTCTCTTTCCAATGCTTCCTGCCTCATAAAGTAAATGGTATTGCAGTTCTGTATGCTTCTGCAGCGATGTGTTGTTATTAACACTGCCTTACCTACAGCAATGTGGCTGTTTGTCTATCAACCACAATCTCCAAATAAATCAAGATAATATTTTCTCCTTTTATGTTATCAAGCAAAATGAAATGATATTTGGTTAGAAATTCCACAAATAAAATTTCAAACATTTCTGATAAGATTTCTGTAAACTTTGAAGAGTGAAATCCTTCTGTTCGTATAATCAAAAAGTGTGTTCATCTATAAACCCTATAAACCCAATAAGTGCTCACTTGGCAAACTATAGCCACTGGTGTGATATGGGCACAGATGTTATAGGAATCACCCAGCACTTTGTAAATGAATTTAAGGTCCACTACAAAAAAAAAAATAGTGCTTGGTCCTAGTACTCTTAACTTGGTCAAAACCCATAGGCCCTGGGAAAGAACCAAATTTTATTATTTCACAAATGGATATAGTATTAAACTTTTTCCTAAATTATATTTATGGCTATAGATTAGTTCTTTTCTCTGTGTTCTTTTAAAGAGCAGTGATGGATATAGACACCTAAACCTACTCAATGAGCAGAAAACAAAAAACTGTGGAGTACTTAGCTCTAAGTGGTACATCTATATCACACCCCTTCTGTTAAGGTTCAGTGACAGACAAGGCAGAAAGATTGTAAGACCCAGAAGTGGTCCACCACTAACTCTTTGAAACAATGTTTTCTTTTCATAAAAGAGATATTTTACAAACAAACTCATAGAAGCTGGGACTATATGCATAAGACATGCAAAAGAACAAGCTGGATAGAATCCTAATATGGAGTGAGGAAAGGATCCTGACATCTCGCCCCTATCTGAATCATCTGAGGAGCTATCAGTCACCGATGCCTCTTGTGAGTGATAATCAGCTTTTCTCAGCAATGCGGTCCCTGTGAGGTTACCTATGTACATACTAGTTAGACTCAATGGTTGCAAAAAGCAAAAAGAGAGAAATAAAGGAGAGAGAAGTGGTGGAGGCATAGAGAAGGAAAGGAAGGAGAAGAATGAAAGGTGAATTTAATCAGAACAGGTATAAGTCTGTATGAAATTCTCAAGTATATAAATAGATTGAAAATAAGTTAATGTTAAAATAGATTTAAAATAAAATCTATGCTTCTACTTAGGAAAAGAAAATCAAATTAGTATAATCTGATGATGTTTTTCATAAGTAACTCAAAGTACCTAACTTCAGTTGGAGAATTTCTGGATTATATTTCTTCAACAAAACACACTGGTCCACCAATTTTACCTTTTCATGCTGTGCTATCTCTGTACAGCCAGGGAACTTGAGGGCTATGATTAATGAGGATCCAGGCAATATCTGTGCTGTTAGTTACCACTGCTGTTAAGACCTTCAGAAGGAAGTTCTTTTTTCACTGAGATGAGAGAACTTTCTGTTGCCCACGTAGCTGTACTTTCTGAAAGGACAGAAAAACAATTAGGTTCTTTTATTTGTTTATTTATTTGTTATTAAGCAATGTTTTGTAATTATTTCATCTTATCGGTCTTGTTTTGAACTCAGATTGCTTCCTTGGAAATTGATTATTGAAAGGCCATAGCAGTAGTTATTCAACATAGCTTGTTTACTTAAATGAACTTAATTGAAACTTTTTATTCCTCCTACAAATCTTTCTAATCTAAGCAAGAGGTTTTACAAACACTAGCAAAAGTATATCTTCATGTATCTCTAACACAATCAATTTAATTTTTAAATTAACCTATTTGGTCTCCTAGTTCAAGATGGCACACCAGAAATGAAAATTGTTCACTTTCAAGCTTCCTCATAAATTAAAACAATCGGAAAACAGTCAGAAGTACAAAGAAAAGAATGAATGGATACACACAGATGACAGAAAGATGACAGAAGCACCATAGATATGAAATAATAAAACATGAGTTGATGAGACAACAGGGCTTTCATAGTGTCACTAATTCTTTCAGTTACAACAAATCCTCTTTCACTTGTACCAACTTAAAAATTTTAAATCTTTCCTGTAACATCACATGATGCATCCTTCAGGAGATTCTGTTGACATTTTGATTAAATAAAACATATCAGAGATTAATTTTCTGGTAACTTCTCAACTAGAGTGGGAAACTGACAAACTTCCAAAGAAAAGCAAAGTGATGTGGACTTATTGTAACCAATTTTTCAGAATTACTGAGCCAAAAATCTTTAAGGCTTGTGAGATTTTCAGTCTGTTCTCTTTAAACGGAAGCCAGGCAGGTGACATGTCCCATCTCTCACTATTCAGCACTCCAAACTGACATTCTTCTTTTCTCAAAGCCAAGCCAGAAGGAAATCAGGATGGCTTTTATGACACAGAAAATATCTTCCTGCTAACCACAGTGCCCTAGTTTGCAAAAATGACTACTGAAAATATAGGAAGGAAAGTGCCAAGGTGTAAGTACCTGAAACAAATACCATAGTATTTAGAAAAATATTGAAAATAGCACTTCCCTTTTGTGCTAAGATTCAATGATTCAATGTCTCCTTTGTGAACATAAATGCATGCACAAAAAGATATAATAAATGTATATACCATTTTAAATGTATTTATATACAATTTTAATATATTTATATACAATTTCTTTCAAATCCTATGTATTAAAAGTAGTTACATAGGAAAACAAGTAAATTTATGTATTGAAATTTAATCTCTTAACCTGATTCACATATACAAAATGCTATGTATAAATTGGGATGTTTTGTTTTTGCTTGTTTTCTTTTATGTATATGAACGTATTACTTTCATGGTTATAATATGTACATGTATATCTAGATTACAAAAAAAGGCTCCCAAATCCTGTGATCTGAAGTTATGGACAAGAATGAGTTACCTTGTGGGCACTGAGAATCAAACCTAGTTCCTCTGCAAGAGCAATGAGCACTCATAAACACTAAGTCATATATTTTAGGTTTTGAGCCTAGCCTTTAATGGCGGAGCCATCCCTCCAGCCCAGAAACCACAATCCCAGAAAACCTAGACAACAATGAAGACCCTAAGAGAGACATAGATCTAATCTGCATGGGTAGTAGAAAAAGGCAAGATTTCCTGAGTAAATTGGGAGCATGGGGACCTTGGGAGATAGTTGAAGGAGAGGGGAGAGATAGGGAGGGGAACAGGGAAAAATGTAGAGCTCAATAAAATCAATGAAAAAAAAAAACCACTAAGTCATTTCTCCAGCCAGAGATAATGAACTTTTTATTCTTTATAATCTGTATAACCTGAGTTGTTTTTTTCTTGTTTATTGTACCCTAGATTTCCATTATGCAATTGACTGAGATTGGTAAGAGTTTCCTCTCAGCTGTGCTCCTGATCTTAGAGGCTGGAGAATTAGGTCAGCGGCAGAGTGTTTGTCTAGCACGCAGATGATCCTGGGTTGAATTATCTTTACAGGACACACACATGCACATACACACACACACACACACACACACACACACACA
>NW_004949102.1:3506954-3508501 GCF_000317375.1 Microtus ochrogaster | reverse complement strand
AGAGAGAGAGAGAGAGAGAGAGAGAGAGAGAGAGAGAGAGAGAGAACTAAGGGGATTTTTTTTGTACAGAATTCTTATCAAATAGACAAAAGTCCCACCTATTCCTGATCTGTTGATATATTTTATAGTGAATGGTTGTTAAATTGTACATTATTTTTAAGAATAGATTTATGTACCTTTATTATTTTTCTTTCTCAATCTTTTACGTTACATTTTTTCATGACTTTACAGTTTCACGTATTTATTTAATGAATTTGTCAATTTCCCCACTGTCCACCCCTTCTTCGTCATTCTTCTCCCTTGTCCACTGGAACCTTCCTTCTCTGACAGCCCTGCTACTTTCTCATCTTCTTTTTGATTGTTACCCTCTGAGTTCAATAAGAGTTACAAACCTAAGTATGGATGGTTAATTTAGTGGACTAAGAGGAACGTTTCTGTGACAACTAAAGAAAATGACACTCCTTTCCCCAGCAACAATTTTCTGCCAACAGTTCCTGGGAGGGTAGCACGTCATGCATCCTGCCCTCATCATGATGGAATGTTGACAAGTAAGCATGGTGCAGCTCTTCAGCAGATAATCACAGCTGAAGGGAGCACTTGGTGTAATGGATCTGCCATGTCCAAAAAAAATGATTTTTATCTAAAATTTAATTAGCTTTTAATAACTGGAATGTCTATTTCTTTTAATGCCATATTGGATTTAGTTGACTAATATTATATTTGCTCTTTTCACTATAGTTTGAATGAGTCAGCAAAATTCATGTGTTTGAATACAAATTGCCAATATAACAATACTGAAATTTGGGCTTTTGAGAATGATTGGATCATCAGAACAATGTTCCTTGTGAATGAATTAATGATGTCATTGAAGTGATGGGTTTGGATATACATGTTAGGCACATTTTGCATCTTGGTCCTTTGCTTCTATCTCATAATTTTCCATATTCAATTATCAAATAAGAGTTGATGCAGCAAAGGAAGATCCTTACCAGGTTCTGGTTCCAGGTTTTTTTGACATCTTAATTCCAAGAACTATGAGTTAAATAGCTTTCTGTTTCTTTTCCACACGCACTAATGTAACAGAGATTACAAGACATCTTGGTTTTTGCATTTCTTCACCTGATTCATATTGTTTTTAGTAGAGATGCCATTGAGAGAAGGTCATCAATTCATCATTGCACTCCAGTATTCTAGGGCTATTGCTGGGGAGTTGGTATCATTTCTTTTAATGCTTGCTGGAATTCACTAGCATGGATATATGCCTCCTACCTTATTTTTTTTCTGGATTTTCAAACTTATAATGGTTGACTGAAATTGTTAAACAGAGATAAGGCTAGCTAGTGTTCTGTACTTCTTTGTGTGTGTGAAGTTTGTTTTTTCTTTTGATTTCTGGAAATTGGCCAATACTATATAAATTTTGAAAGTAAAGATCACTCTTTAAATTAGGAATTTCTTATAACCATTTTTAATTCATCAGGTCACATAAAATATAATATTGTACAAAATTGTTTTTGCTATCCTGTTTTTTTTGTTTTGTTTTTTCATAT
>NW_004949102.1:3505244-3506854 GCF_000317375.1 Microtus ochrogaster | reverse complement strand
TTTTCAAGACAGGGTTTCTCTGTAGCTTTGGAACTTTAGCCTGTCCTGGAACTAGCTCTTGTAGACCAGGCTGGCCTCGAACTCCCAGAGATCCGCCTGCCTCTGCCTCCTGAGTGCTGGGATTAAAGGCGTGCGCCACCACCGCCCAGCTAAATTGATTATTCTTTCATGGTCTGTGAAGAATTGTGTTGGGCTTTTGATGGGGATTGCATTGAATCTATAGACTGATTTTGGTAAAATTGCAAATTTTGCTATGTTAATTCTATTATTATTATTATGATGATGATGATGATGATGATGATGTTGATTCTACCTATGAAAGAACAT
Organism: Microtus ochrogaster; assembly: GCF_000317375.1. Classification (NCBI taxonomy): domain Eukaryota; kingdom Metazoa; phylum Chordata; class Mammalia; order Rodentia; family Cricetidae; genus Microtus; species Microtus ochrogaster. The sequence continues at coordinate 3,506,527 of NW_004949102.1, read as the reverse complement.
GGGAAATCTTTTCATTTTCTGGTATCTTCTTTAATATTTTCAAAGACTTAAAGCCCTTGTCAAACAGGTCTTTCACTTCTTTGGTTAGTGTTACCCCAAGATATTTTATGTTTTCTTTGGCTCTTTTGAATGGTGGTGATTCTCTGATTTACTTCTCATCTTCTTTATCATTTGTATGTAGGAAAGCTACTGATTTTTTGAGTTTATTTTGTATTCTCCGACAACACTGGAGTTGTTCATCAGCTGTAGGTGTTCTCTTGTAGAATTCTTGGGGTAAATTGTGTATATAATCATATAATCTGCAAATAGCAAAAGTTTGAATTTTTTCTTTCTAATTTGAATCCCCTTGGCCTCCTTTTGTTGTCTTTTTGTTCTAGCCATAGAACTTCAAAATTTATGTCGAATAGATATGTAGAGACTGACACCCTTGCCTTGTTTCTGATTTTAGTGAAGTTGCTTTGAGTTTCTCTCCATTTAATTTCATGGTGGCAGTGGCTTATTGTATATTGCTTTTATTATATTTAGATATATTCCTTGTATCCCTGATCACTCCAAGACTTTTATTATCAATGGGTGATTGATTTTGTTGAATGTTCTCTTCTTTCATTTTATTTACATGGTGGATTGCATCAATAGATTTTCATATGTTGAACCATCCCTGCAACTCTGGGATGAGGCTGAATTTACCATGGTGGATGATTTCTTTGATGTGTTCTTGGATTTGGTTTGCCAGTATTTTATTGAGTTTTTTTGCATCAATGTTCATTAGTGAGATTGGTCTGTAAGTCTCTTTCTTGGTTGAATCTTTGTGTGGTTTTGTTATTGGAGAACTGTAGCCTTGTAGAAAGACTTTAGCAGCTGACCTTCTGTTGCTATTCTGTGGGACAATTTGAGGAGTATGGGTATAAGCTCATCTTTGAAGTTCTGGTAGAATTCTGCACTTAAACCATACAGTCTGGGCTTCTTTTTGGTTGGGAGGTTTTTGATGACTGCTTCTATTTTCTTGCAGGTCAGAGGTCTATTTAAATCATTCACCTGGTCTTGATTTAATTTCGGTATGTGGTACCTATTGAGAAAATTGTCCATTACTTTTACACTTTCTAATTTTGTGGAGTATGTGTTTGTGGAATATGACTTTATTATTCTCTGAATTTCTTCAGTGTCTGCTGTTATGTCCCCCTTCTAATTTTTGATTTTCTTAATTTGGACGTTCTTACTCTTCCTTTTTGAAAGTTTTGATAAAAGTTTGTCCATCTTGTTGATTTTCTTTTTTTTTTTTTTTT
>NW_004949102.1:3489627-3504654 GCF_000317375.1 Microtus ochrogaster | reverse complement strand
CCCCACTCCTCTCCCCCTCCCTCTCCTCCAGTCCAATGGGCAGTCAGGGTTCCCTGCCCTGTGGTAAGTCCTAGGTCCTCCCCCCCTCCGTCTATATTTAGGAAGGTGAACATCCAAACTGGCTAGGCTCCCACAAATGTTTCTTGTGTACAGCAGAAGGACGGATCTTTCTTTCATATCCGTTCTCCAAGTCTGTGTCTTTTTATAGGTGAATTGAGTTCACTGATACTAATAGATACTAAAGACTAGTGATTGTTAATTCCTGTTATTTTCAGTGGTAGTGTTTGTGTGATTCTCTTTTTTGGAGTTTGCTGGTGTGAGGTTATTTGTTGCCTATGTTTTTGTGGGTGCAGTTAGCTTCCTTTGGTTGAAGTTTTCCTACTAGTGCTTTTTCTAGGGCTGGAGTTTTAGATAAGTTATTGTTTAAATCTGGTTGTGTAATGGAATATCTTGTTTCCTCCATCAAAGGTGATTGAAAACTTTGCTGGATATAATAGTCTGAGCTTGCATACATGGTCAGTTAGTGTCTGCAGCACATCTGCCCATGACCTCTGGCTTTCATGGTTTCCACTGAGAAGTCAGGTATAATTCTCGTGGTCTTCCTTTACATGTTACTTGGCCTTTTTTCCGTTTTTGCTCTTAATAGTCTTTCTTTATTCTGTATGCTTTGCATTTTGATTATTATATGATGAGGAGCTTTTTAATTTTGATTCAGTCTACTTGTTGTTCTGTAAGGTGTACCTTCATAGGGATATTGTTCTACAGGTTGGGAACATTTTCTATAATTTTTTGAATATATTTTCTATGCATTTTTAACTGAATTTCTTCTCCTTTTTCTATCTCTATTATTCTTAGGTTTGGTTTTTTCATGCTGTCCCAGATTTCCTGGATGGTTTGTGTTAAGAATTTGTTGGATTTAATGGTTTTTTGTTTTTTTTTGACTGATGAATCTATTTCCTCTATAGTATCTTCAACCCATGAGATTTTTCTCTTATATCTCTTGTATTTTCTTGGTTATTGCATCTGTAGTTACCATTCAATTACCCAGATTTTCCACATTTAGTATTCCCTCAGTTTGTGTTTTCTTTATTTCCTCTATTTCTGTATTCAAGATTTGAACTGTTTGGTTCACCTGTTTGACTGCTTTTTCTTGGTTTTCTTGGGTTCTTTGAGCGATTTATTGATTTCTTCCAGTTTTTTGTTAGTCTTTTTCTCCATTTATTTCAAAGAATTTTTTATTTCCTCTTGAAATGTCTCCATCATCAGTATAAAGTTACATTTAAAATTGTTTTCTCTGCTTCCTCTGGGCTAGGATGATCAAGTCTTCCTCTTGTATGATGACTTAGTTCTGGTATTACTATGTTGCCTTTTAGATTGTTGAATGAATTTTTGCATTGTCACCTACCCATCACTTCCTCAATTGGTGCTGGCAGTGTCTTTGCCTCTTGGTCCAACTTTTGGAGTGACTGTCTGTGTCTTTGGAAACTGTTCTTGATCTGTGTTTCAGGGAACCACTGAGGTCTCTCTTGGCCTGCTGTCTTGGTCCACTCTCTTGGTTTGTTTTCTTGGTTTGCTCTGTTGGCCCACTCTGTGCAGTCACAGCCTGTACATCAAAGTTCCTCTCTTGGTCCTCTCTGTGTGGTTGCAGATTGTGTTTCAGAGTTCCCCTTAGTTTGCAGGTGATAGGAATTTTGGGGGCAGAGTGAGACCTGTAGCTTCTAGGATCCAGTCAATGGAGTACTGGTGTTGAATCTTGCCTGCTGGTTGGTTAGAGGTGAGGCAGGTGGAAGAGGGGCTTAGGATTTTTCCCTGGTATGGAGGGCCTAGGGAGTGGGATGCCCTGCCAGGTAGGTGGTCACTCACTTCTTTGTCTTCTCTGAGTATTTGCAGCCTGTGTTTCAGAGTTCTTGGAGACCATGGAGGATAGGACGGTATGGGTCCCAGATGATACTTGTAACTTACAGGGTCCAATTGATGGGCTCTATTTACTGATTCTTGTATGTTAAACTATTCCTACATCTTCAGGGTGAAATCTATTTGATTATGGTGGATAGCCCTGTTAATGTATTCTTGGACTCAGTTTGCATGCATTTTATTGACAGTTTTTGCATCTGTGAACATAAGGTAAATTTACCTGAATTACCTCTATGTTTAGTCTTTATGTGGTTTTGATAATAGAATAACTTCGGCCTCATAAAATGGATTGGGCTATCTTTCTTCTGTTTCTATTTTGTGAGATAATTTGAAGGGTATTAGAGTTAACTCTTCTTTGGAACTCTGGTAGAATTCTGTCATAAAACCACCTGCCCCTATGCTTTTTGGGGTTGGGGGAATTTTAATGACTGCTTCTGTATCACTAGAGGTTACAGGTTTACTTAAATTGTTTATCTAATAGTGATTTGACTCTGATAAGCGGCACCTATTGTCAAAATTATGCATTTCTTTTAGATATTCTTATTTTTAGATATTCCTTTTTCAGATATTCTGATTTGGTAGAATGTAGGTTTGTAAAGCATGTCTTTATGATTCTGTGGATTTCCTCAGTGTCTGTTAATATATATTTTCATTTCTGCTAATTTGGATATTCCTACCTGCCTTTTAGCTAATTTGAATAAATATGTGTCTTTCTTGTTGATTTTCTCAAAGAACCAATTCATTTCTGATCCTTGTATTGCTCTCTTTGTTTGTATTTAATTGATTTCAAACTTGTTTGATTATTTCTTGTCATCTACTACTCTTTGATGTGTTTACTTCTCTTTGTTCTAGATCTTTCAGGTTTGCTCTTAAGGTGTTGGTATAAGTCTCTCCAGTTTCTTCACATAAGTACTTGTGCTATGGAATTTTCTCTTATTACCACTTTCATTGTACCCTTGACCCGTTAAGTTTGGGTTTGCTGTGTCTTCATTTTCATTGAATTCGCAAAAGTCTTTAATTATTTTATTGATAAATTTACATTCAGTAGATTGTTGCTCAGTTTCCAAAAGTTAGTGTGCTTTCTGTTATATTTAATGAGTCTTGCCTCATATCAGAGTGTGGTCAGTTTTGGAGAAAGTTCCACGAGATTCTGAGAAGAAGGTATATTCTTTAGTGTTTAAACTGTAGTAATATTTCTTTTACAAACCTGTGTGCCCTTGTTTTAGGGATATGGATGTTAAGAATTGAAATGTCATCTTGATTGATTTCTTTCCTTTGATGAATATGAAGAATTCTTCCCCATTCCTTTGGACTAGCTTTGCTTTGAAGGCTATTTTGTTAGATATTAGAATGACTACATTTGATTGCTTCTTAGTTCTAGTTCCTTGGTATCTTTTTTCATCCATTTATCCTGAAGTAATATCTATTCTGGATTTTGAGATTTGTTTAGTGGATGTAATTTTTTTACTGGATGGATCCTAATATCAACTGTCCACTGATTGTTGATTCCCTGATATTTGTTATTGCTGATTGTAGTGGTAGTAGTGTTGGTCTCTCTCTCTCTCTCTCTCTCTCTCTCTCTCTCTCTCTCTCTCTCTCTGTTTGTGTGTGTGTGTGTGTGTGTGTGTGTGTGTGTGTGTGTGTGTGTGTTTGGGGGGGGTGTATGTGTATATTTGTGTGTTTCTCTTCTTTTGATATTGCTTATGTGAGTTAATTTATTTCCTGTATTTTCATAGGTGTATTTAACTTCCTGAGGTTAGAGTTCAACTTTTAACACTTTGTAGGAATGAATTTGTAGACATATTGTTTAAATTTGACTTTATCATGGAATGAATATCTTTTTATCCATCTATAGTGATTGAAAGTATTATTAGTATAGTACTCTTGGTTGGCATCTATGTTCTACAGAGTCTGCAACACTTTTGTTCTGATTCGTCTGGCTTATAAAATGTCCAATGAGAAGTGAGGTGTGATTCCAATAAGTCTTTGTATGTTACTTGCTCATTTTCCCTTGCAGCTTTTAATATTCTATCTCTGTTCTATATGTCCAGGGGATTCTCTTTCTTGATCCTATCTATTTGTTGTTCTGTATGCTTCTTATATCTTTTTAGACATCTCCTCTAGGTTAGGAAAATTTTCTTCTATGATTTTGTTGAAAATATTTTCTGTGCCTTTGATCTGGAATTCTTTTCCTATTGTTCTCATATTTTTTTTTCATAGTGTCCTAGATTTCCTGAATGTTTATGTCAGGAATATTCTATATTTAACATTTTTTTAACCTATATATCCTTTATCCATTTTCTCTACTGTATCTTTACTGTCTGGCATTCTCTGTTTCATTTCTTGCTTGTAAAGCTTGCCTCTCTCGTTCTTGTTTCATTACTAAATTTTTCATTTCCAAAATTACTTTATTGATTATATTTCTATTTTCAGGTCTTGAAATGTTTTATTTCATCACCTGTTTGTTTGATTTTCTTGATTTCATTAAGATATTTTTTTTCATTTCCTCAAATTTTTTATTTGTGTTTTTGTGGACTTCTTTAGGGGCTTTATTCATTTCCTCTTTAAAGAATTCTATGATCTTCACATAGCTGGTGTTAAGGTCTTTTTCCTGTTCTTAGGATGTGTTGGAATATCCAGGGCCTGCAATGGTTGGATAGCTGTGTAGTAATACGAGTGGCAGGGCTGCATCTTCAGCACCCCGGCCACCTGCTAGCTTATGCCCGAAATAACTACACACAAACTGTATTCATTTAAACACTGCTTGGCCCATTTCTATCTAGCTTCTTCTCAGCTAACTCTTGCACCTGGACTAGCCCATTTCTTATAATCTGTGTAGCCCATGAGGTGGCTTACCAAGGAGATTCTAGCCTACGTCCATCCTGGGTCGGAGCTTCATCGCATGTGTCTGGCCGGGCGAAGGGAGCATGGCATCTCTGAGTTCACTTCCTCTTCCTCCCTGCATTCTGTTCTGTTTACTCCTCCCACCTATGTTTTAACCTATCAGGGCCAAGCAGTTTCTTTATTGCTTAACCAATGAAATCAACAGATTGATATATGACACTCCCACATCATAGTTGGACTCTTCTGGAGACATATTGTCCTGGTTGTTATTAATTTTGTTCTTACACTGGCATTTAGGCATCTGGGTTTGAAATAATTATAGGTCTAGGTATTGATTTCTAGGTTTGTTTTTGTTGGATGGATGTTTTGTTGCTTGGTTTCTTCTTCCTATCTGGAGGCTTGGATAATGATGAGTGGGAATAGGGAGGTTAGGAAGTCATGGTTTATGAGATCTATAGGAGATGTGGGCAGGAAGGCAGAGAAGACTGTCACAGATGTTCTGTTGGAGAGCTAGGAATGAGCCTGGGGAGTTGGATTTGGAGTGGAGAAGGGAGAGGTGAAGGTTTTTGATTGGCTTACTTGTTTCCCTATGCACTCAGCTGGTGCTTTTCCATTGGATAATTGCTAGAGTTGGAGGCTGGCATAATGAGAAGAGTTGAAGGAAGAGAAGTGGGGCAGAAGATCTTTGTGTTCCTTTGGGGATGTGGTCAGATGAGAAAGGGAGACTGATGAAGGTTTTCTGCAATGGATCTGTGAGTGAGATTCTTAAATTGCATTATTAACACACACACACACACACACACACACACACACACACACACACATATATATATATATAGTGTTATATATAATTTTATGAAGTCACATGAACATGTTAATATGATTTCTGATAATGTCAGTAATTTCCTTTTTTTCTGGTTTGATACCTAAGAATTCTTTACCAAAAAAACCACTGTTTTTGAAATTGTTGTATGAAAATAATTATTTGACATTTTTATCTTATATATATATTTGTGATTCTGGGTTAAATTATGAAATAAAATTATGAAAATATAAATTCAATTTATAAAAGTCTAAGGTTTATCCATTTCTGATATTGTATTTATTTTAGACAACATTCAGTTCATTCAGACACACACACAAACACACACACAAATAAAGAAAATCATGAAATTTTAATTATGCATACCCTCAAGTATGCATAATTTGCCCTATTGAAAATTCTGTTCTCTTCTTTGCATCATTGCCTGCCTCAGTTTTCTTTCATATAATTAGTCATTATTTTAATATAAAATTACTAAATACTAATTTCTGCAAATTACATCTTTATTTTTAACACTTTATTACCTTTATATTCAGAGAAATATTTGTCTAATGATAGAATTTCTTATTAATTACATGCTCATATTATCCACATATTACCAAAATTTCATCTCTGATTACCATGAATTATGAAAGGCAATTTCGGTTTTACTGAAAATTTTATTTATATTTTTATGTTTATTTACTTTATATGTATGAGTGTTTGTCTTCATGTATGTATGTCCAGCATAGTGCCAATGAAGGCCAGAAAAAGACATTAGATTCCCTAGAACTAGAGTAACAAATGATTGTAAGTTTGCCATGTGGTAATGGAAATAATTTCCTGATCGTGTAAGAACAGCAAGTGCACTCAACTACTAAGCCATCTTTGAGTTATTTTTCTAATTCCATATTCTCAAATGCTTTAGCATTTTGTGAGATTTGTAGTGTTGTGAAATCATATACCCAAGATAATCAACCGAAAAGGAAAAAAATAATTATTTTAGCATAATATTGTGAAATTTAAGTTCATAGTAAGATTGTTAAATCATTTTGGAGCTTGTGATCTAACAAAGCTTCTCATAGAAGGTATACAGTGAGAAAAGCTCCTTACCTTATGACCCCAAGGAGTCAATAAATGAGAGCGATAAAGAGCTTACAAAGAGGATAATCCACACAGAGATATGTCCACACTATACAAGGACTGAATTTTCCAAACTTAGGTACCAGTTCTTAGGACCTGGAGATCTTATCACTTCTGAGATTTGCACAGAAAGAAACCAAGACTTTTCAGAGCATGAGCCTTTGGGTAATATAACTTGCAGAAAATAATATCTTTATTCCGTAAGTTGTTTTAGTCATGATGGTTTATCACAGAAAGAGAAAAATCACCAATTGAATATGTATATCATAAATATCACCCAAAGTGATCAATTGTCTTTATCCTGGAGATGTAGACATGTTTCATTATATATAAGTCAATGCTTGTAAGAAATCATATAAATGTACTTAAAGACAAAAATATCGCAAGATCTTCTCAATGGATCTATATAAGTACCTTGACAAAATCCACCATGCCTTAATTGTGGCATTTAAAATATGCTTAACATTTAATGTTTTTGAATTCGTTCGTGATAAATACACCTCTCCAAATAATGCACCCTTTCCTCTGGTATCAACGCCCTCAAAATTGATAAACATAGTTGTTCCACTCTTGTTTTCTGGTTAATTTCTGAATATCATGTTACTTCTGCTTTTCAATGATTTCTGTTTTTCTTCTAGGCCTAACCCAAAAAAGCAATCCTTGGTATGCAAGTATGGTACTTCTTCAAGAATGGTTACTATTGTTTTGTTCCATTAAGCATAATTCAACATTAAATTCCATTCCTTTAAAATAGAATATGTTCCAGAAGATAAAGTCATATATTCATATTTAAGTTAATATATACTTTAAGAGAAGAAGGAAAACATTAGATAATAAAAGTTGACAATTCCTAGGAAACAGTAATTCTCTACCAAATATTTTCTTTTAACTCTTTGACATATTATCTACTTACATTCGCCTTCTGTCTTTGGGCTCCAACTCTCAGCTTCATTTTTCCTCCAGGGTCTCTGAATATGTCCTGATTTAACATAAAAATCTATCAAGTTATACATTTACTTTTACAAACTCAAAAATTTATTTTTCTTAAAAAAATTAAGAGTTGAAGTTTTTAAAAGCAATGTGAACATAACTTTTTAGTACATGCTTTGGTTGAGGAAAAAGAAGAACTTCAGAAAAAATAAGACACACTCTGTAGATGGGTGTGAACAAACTTATCAGAAAGGCACCAGAAACTTGATGCTTTTTAAGACCTTGAATAGCAGGTTGAAGGGATGCCTTTCTTGTTAAGAATGATTATTGCACTTCCAGAGGGCCTGGGTCTGCCTCCCAGAATCCACATTTGGTGGTTCACACCATCCTATAACTCTAGTGTTAGAGGATCATTTGACCTCTTGTGTTCTTCGTAGGCATCAGAACTTACATGGTGCACATACAGACAAGCAAACATACACTATTAAACATAAAATAATTTTTTTTACTAATATTTATATGTGGCAGAATGTATCTTTGGACTCATGCTTGATACAAATTTTGAAAAGTCGGTCATGTAAAATGTATTCTGATTGTTGAGAAATCTGGTATATATATATATATATATATATATATATATATATATATATATAATATATATTAATATCTAGTAGAGAGTCTCTACCATTAAGGAATTTTGTATGAAGAAAATCTTTAGCAACCAATAGCTGCAATGAAGTACAATTAGAACCACCTGCATGGAAGTCATTCCATCTTTCATTTTCTGGAGACTTAGTAATGCATATGGAGTTGCCAGTTATATGTCAACCTCCCGGATACAATCTAATACCCAGGGATTTATTCAAACAGTGATCTAGGCATTGCTTTGTTAGGTATTTGTTAATAGGGACAACATATTTTTATGTGTTAATGTTAACAATAGTTATTTTGAGTAAAGAATGCTCTTTAAATTCAGGAGTATTTCTTGAATGATTGATATTCACTAAGTGAATACATTTTTTATCTCCACTTAAAATTAGGGCAGCACCCTTACTAAGATATATTCAACCAGTTAAAAGTCTTAAAAGGAAAAACAGAGAGAGAATTATAGCGTTTTCTGTATTTATAAATATATTAATTTAAGTAACAAAAAGTAGTTCTCTATTATGAGTTTGAACACAAACATTCTATCAATGTAGAAGACACCGAAGGCAATGGAATATTGTACTGTGTAAAAGAACAAAAATAACTAATAATAAACATTATATTTGTACTTAGAAAAGCCAAGAGATTCATTATGAGATGGGTTATAGATTAATGAAATGAACTATCTTTCCAGGTAATAACTATTTTCCCAATTAATTTAAGCAATGAATCTAATGAATGCTGCATATCTGCTTTGACTACTATTATTAGTTGTACAATAGTCATGCAATGGGTTCAATTAAAGAAATTATCAAGAGAATTTTAATGTGGATCCAGTAAGAGTAAATTACTATAGCACAGAGTTAAAGCTTCCAAATATGATTTTTTGGGCATCTCTTACTATTTAATTCAGTATCATTTTATATATGATTGATTAACTAGGATATTGAAATAAAACGCTTTCTTGTTTCCACTTAAGAAATTTTTAATAGCATTCATGATAGCACAGCACGATTCTAAGAATGTAGCTTATTTAATTTAGTCGTATAAGAAAGATTATGATTCTCAAAACTGCATGGCTGAAAATCAATCTTTGTAAATCTAAGTTATTTGGTTATGTGTTCACATATTTATTTCTACCTCAATGCAATGATAAATGTAAACTCATCCAAATTACTAGTGGAAAAACAGAGAAGAAATAATGTCATTACCCACAGTGTAACATTTATCTTCATTTAGTAAATAACATCAAAATGCAGACAAAGCACATGAAATTTACAAAAACATATCAAAGTCAACAAAGAAACCATGTCTCTCCTTAGAGAAAAGGAAAAAGAAATTCCTTTGGAAGAGCGTTTAAATTAAACATTTATACATTATCGCAGTCTGAGATTTATCTATCACCTCGACCCCTCTTTATCTCTTTGGTGCTTTGGTCACAGAATGAATTACGGCAAGAAGAATCACCAGATGAATTAAATCACACCTGTGATAAAATGAAAGTCACAGATATTACGGTGGAAATGAAAAGAGTGTCTTTCCCCAGAGTCTCCAAATTGCTGGCCTTAGGACTGCTTTTCCTGGGCTGATTACCATGTCTGTCTTTCCCTTTTTGATTCAGTGGATTCCTAACTGCTGGAATCACACTTGCAAATGAAAAAAAATCATTAAAATATTCAGGGGAAAAAAGATGTCGAAATGAATGAATGGAATTTGTAATTAAACTTTTATGCCTAACCTAAAAACTTCGCCCTGCATAGATCTGATCTCATTATCCTACATTGCACTTCCCTGCCACTTAATTAATTGAAATTCCCCTGCATCATGGTATTGGTAGACTACAGGACAACATCCTATTTGGTAATTTTACTGCACTAACAGATATCTCTGTGGATCAATATAAGCACCATAAGATGACTTCTTATAAACACTCCTCATTACTACTTGAAAAAAATGATATACTAAAGCTGTATATGTAGTAGTTGTATTTTTCTATAGAATTCACATGTCATAAACTCAAAGTCTGGAAATTTTTTTCCTCTTCACTCCCCACTCCATATATGCATTTATATACACTCTTGATTTGAAACTGTCAATGAAAATGGACCACAGTCAGGTGTTGGACTCTATTATAGAAAACAAATATTTGATGGGGTATGGAAGAGATAGAGATTCAGAGTGATCTATGTCCTGGGGAAAGAGACTGACTTAAAGAGGCAAAGGCAGTGAAGGTGTGGGCTGAGGTGGGTGGCTTGCTTGCCACCCAAGCCACAGTGATGCCCTGGCCTAAGCTGCAGTCAAATCCCATGTCTGTGCCCAAGGTCCTGCAGCAGCCATGGTCTTTTCTCAAGTGTGTGGCTTCTGTTACCAACAGCTTAAAGAATAGGACTGTACACAATTGGACCCACCTTTGACTAGCTGCAATACTTAGGAGAGCTTGTCTTAACCCTCACTGACTGTAGCATTTGAGAGATGGGATCCTGAGATTCTCCTGAGCAGCATGGCACTGGTGGCAAGCTGTCCCTGAGGATCTGAGAGTGGGAGAGCTGGTCCTGCCACCCTCATCATGGCATCATGTGGTGAAAAGAACAAGGGAAAAATGCCCTCCCACTTGCCCCTAACCACCTCTGTTATCTGGGAGAGCCACCCCATCCCCTTACCAACTGCAGCACTAAGGAGAGCAGGCACTGCACCTCTCTTAGACAGCACTGTAGAACTGCCCTGTTGAAGGGGGCACAGTTGAGCTGCCACCACGAATGTGAGCTTTGGAGAACTGGCTCTTCCTCTCATTTGCCATAAGGTGGCATGATCAAGGGGGAGATGTCTTCCCCAATCCTCTGCATCAATGACAAATGGAAGAGGTGGCCCCGACGTCCTGAAAACAGGTGAGTTGGCCCAGCATTTCACCAAATCCCAAGAGTATGAGCAATAGAGAGCTAGTCCCACTATTGTCTGTCATTCAGAGTGCTGGCTGGGGAAAGGTGGCTTTGCTTGGCCCTTACTGCTGGCAGCAGGTATGAGGGCAGGCCGCTGGGTCATGAGAGGTGAAGGGCTAGACCTGCCCCTCACTGTCTGCACCTTCCTGGTCAGAATAATAGTGCTGTCCCTGCTGGTAGTGGATCAAGGGAACCTGTCCTGAGGCCTTGAGAGCAGGAGAACCAGCCCTGCCCCTTGCTGCTTACTACATACACACAGTAAACTAGCCTGGGTGGTTCTGGAGAACTTACCCTGGAATGGAGAAGGAGGGAGAGACAGCATGCTCACCCACCCAGCAACCAGCAGACCCAGAACCAGAGCTATGAGTTGGACCATCCCAGCATCCACCCTAGCACATGAAGGGGCTGGTCCTCCAGATCCAAAGTCGTAAGATCTCCATGACACAGGACAACAACAGGATATCCAAGAGGGATATACCCAGTGAGGGCCCAGTATCGATGGTGTGACACAAACCAGACTCCTTGCAATGAAGATTTGCAGGAAATGATGTATGGGCTAAAAGGTGTTCACTGTGACACTGTGTGACTCACTGTGTCACAGTACACGTGATGAGATTTTTCTTTCTTTTTTTTTCCTTTTTTCTTATAAATTCTATTTGTTCTCATCCTGGTGGAGGGAGGTGCAAGGGTAGAGAGTGCATGAGAAGGGATGGGGGAGATAAGTGAGACTGTGATGCATGATATGAAATCCGAAAAAAATCAATACAAATTTAAATTTGAAAAAAATAATTCCAATGGTCCATTTTTTTATGTGTTTAATACTTTGGGCTTACATCAAATGTTTTGTAATTTAGTTTATTTGTGAAATTTGTTATCTAGTAAGTGCTGTGGTATGAGGATGGGGGCCAAGCCCAGAAAGATAAATCTAGGACCTGTCCCATAAGACAGCAATGACAGCACCTGTAACAATTGGTAAAACTCAACCATCTGGAAAGCCCTGGAAGTATTCCTAATGCTCATAGCAATTAACTGGGAGTGAGTTCAGAAAAGAAGCATGAGTGCATGCCAGGGGTTTTGTGCAGTGAGGTTATCCTATTCCTGTCCTTATCTTTCCAGCTCTTTCCGAGGGCAGGGCATACAATCTTAGTGTGGCAGGAAACTAAGGAAATATGAAACCAGCAGATCCAAAAGTAACAAAGTAACCATTGAGTATGCCAGACATTTCCCTTAAGGATACCATTGTTCCTTTGGTCTGATGGAGATACAAGCCAATATGTCCGGCCCTATTCCTAGAACACTTGTTAGTAACAATTAAGTACCATCTGTTTAGCATCACTGTGTTCCTTAAGCAATGACACTAGTTGAAGTAAAAAGAGTTAGCTGACCTAATGTGATTACATACATATTTGGAGGAGAGTTTTATTAAGTAGCTTAGCAAATCCCTGACATATCTTAGGAACATCAAGGTCACATACGAATACTAGGCTGTGTGTGCACATGCCCAGGTAAAACCCAACCAAGAAGACAATGAATGGGCAACCAAACAAACTCAGGGATGTTAAGCCTCTGTTGGAGCATTAAGTTAAGCATTGATCCAGGTGTGATGATCCACATCTATAACCCTAGTATTTCTCAAGGCAAGGCAGAGTGATTGCCCTAAGTTCACGGCCAGCCTAGGCAATAAAGGAACATATTAGTAAATTAAAGGCTAGCCTGGATACATAGTGTGCTTGTGCTTTCTCGCTCTCCTCCTCTCCCTATCTCCCACTATTTCCACAACAACAAAATAAACAAAAAAAAATGCTAGGCAACCAGGAGATGGTGGACCATGTCTTTAATCCCACACTTTGGAGGCAGACAGGCAGATTTCTGTAAGTTTGAGACCAGCCTGGTCTACGAAGTGAGTTATAGTACAGCCAGGACTGTTACACTGAGAAATTCTGTATCAAAACAAAAATAAACAGTAGCTAGGCTGTTGTGATTTGAAAGAAAATAGCCCCCCAAAAGAGTGGTAATATTAGGAGGGGTGGCCTTGTTAGAGTAGGTGTGGTCTTGTTGGAGGAAACATGTCACTGTGTAGGAGGGTTTTGAGGTAACATATATGCTCAAGTCATGCCTGTGAGACAGTCTACTTTCTATGGTTGGCTTATCAACCTGTTGCAGCTTCCTCTCCAGCACCATGTCTGCCTCCACACCACCATGTCCTACAATGATGAGAGTGGACTTGACCTCTGAACGGTAAGCAAGCGACCACAATTAAGTGGCTTTTTTTTTTGTAAGAACCGTGTTGTCATAGTGTCTCTTCACAGCAATAGAAACCCTTAGACAGCTATCATTCAAATATACTCAATAGAGTAATGATATAAGTCATTGTTAAACTGTGTGTGTGTGTTTGCATGTGTACGTGTGTGATGTTCATATATGAGCATATGCACATTTTGGGTATATTAGTCATTTTTGACACATGGTCTCACATCTAACTAAGAGCTCAAATGACTCAGTGGTTAGACTGACTTAGTTAGCTACCCATCAAGCTTCGGAGATCCCTTGTTTTTGCCTCCCCAGTGCTGATTTTGTGATTACAGAAGCATGTGGCCATGCCTGTTTTTGTGTGTGTACAGGGCATTTGAATTAGAATACTCATCAATGTATAACAAGCACTTAAATGACCAAACTATTTCCCTGCTTACATATGAATATTTTTATTTATAAAATTTTCTTTTTGTCTTCGATGTAAAAAACAATTATAAAAATTATAAAACAATAACCTTTAATGTGTAACAAAAAATTCCTATGTTAATAATACAAAAGAAGCAAAAACTAAGAGTGAAATTTTACTATTGATGAGATTAAGGTTGTCTGAACTCAAACTATATTGCTTTAATTTCAGGTGTTAATTGCAATTCACAAAGCAGTAACTGATTATGTAACTTTAGAGACATACTAAAAATATCATGAGAAGGAATTGATACTTACAGAAAGGATAAAGTCCAGAAGACCTATTAGATTTCTGTTACAAATTGCAAGATCACTCCTGGATTTGATAATTCACTAGAAGATAATATTGCAAAAATTTATATGTCAGTCCAATGAAAGTATATAAATTAAATTTTTCCATGGCAGACGTGTGAGCAACATTTCAGCAGCACTCCAATTAGAGAACTCTATTTGTTCTCTGCCAGTACAGTCATGGGAATTGTGGATCCCTCCTGACAGCACTATCTGGTAGTATACATGAATCATTGCCAACAAAATAACCTCAAAGAAACTGAGTATCTATGTGTTTTATAGAGTCTTTATCATGTAGACATGTTTGATTGTATATCTATCTATCTCTATCTCTATCTATCTATTATCTATCTATGTATCTATCTATCATCTATCTATCTAACATCTATCTATCATCTATCTATCTATCTATCTATCTATCTATCTATCTATCTATCTATCTATCTATCTATCTATATCTATCTAGTATCTATCTATCATCTATCCATCTATCTATCTATCTATCTATCTATCTATCTATCTATCTATCTATCTATCTATCTATTATCTATCTATCTATCTATATCTATCCATCTATCTATCATCTATCTATCTATGTATCTATCTATGTATCTATCTATGTATCTATCTATCTATGTGTCTATCTATCTATCTATCAATCATCTATCTATCTATCTATCAATCAATCTATCATCTATCTATCTATCTATCTATCTATCATCTGTCTATCTATTATCTATCTATCTATCTATCTATCTATCTATCTATCTATCATCTATCTATCTATCTATCTATCTATCTATG
>NW_004949102.1:3479008-3489527 GCF_000317375.1 Microtus ochrogaster | reverse complement strand
TATCTATCTATCTATCTATCTATCTATCATCTATCTATCTATCTATCTATCTATCTATCTATCTATCTATCTATCTATCTATCTCTATTACCTATCTATCTATCTATCTATCTATCTATCTATCTATCTATCTATCTATCTATCTATCTATCTATGCCTTATTGTAATATTTACCTACTGCAGAAGTAAAACTGCTACTGACAACCCAACATCCTTACGAAACCTCACATTGTTAATAACAATTTTTTCTCACAATTTCTACATGAATGAAAATAGTCTATTGCAAATACCTAAAAACTTAAAACTTAACTGCTAGGAGTAAAGGGTAAACAAGAGATTGATCTTTGGGAAATTTTGATGGTTGTTACATAGATATTTTAAGTTAAACTATTTAGTAAAAACAAAGGCAATTACAAAAAAATTGAGGAAAAAAATTCCATAAGTCATACAGAAAACATACATCAAATCATGGCCACAAACATACATCTATCAGTAATTAATTTAAAGGTAAACTAACAGGATACTAAATCTGGAAATTCGCAGAGTGAAAATAAATTCAAACAATTATTATACAGGGCCGTATGGCATATTCCAGGGACAAAATAATTTGACATAAGAAATAAGGTTAATAAAGATGTTTCATGAATGCTGGTCAAATTTCATCGTTAATCTCATTGTTTTAAGTGATGCCAAATATGCATCTGACAATGGGTCAGTATTGGGAATAAACAAATATGTCAAAAATCGAGCAACAAATAAATTTTAAAAAATAACCTGCTGGACAGTGGTGGTAGATGCTTTGAATCCCAGCACTCAAAAGGCAGAGACAGGTGGATCTCTGTGAGTTCGAGGCCAGCCTGGTCTACAGAGTGAGTTTCAGCAGAGGCTCCAAAGCTACAAAGAGAAACCTTGTCTTGCAAAACCAACCAACAAATACAAACAAACCAAAAAATGAAGAAACAGAACACCAAATAACCCAATTAAAGAGGGAGTATATACCTTAACAGTGTTCTTAAAAGAAGGAATACATCAGTTGAGAAACACTTAAAAGTTCTATAACACTCTTAGCCATAATTTAAATGCAAATTAAAACTACATTTAGATTGCATAGTCTGAATGAACCAGTCTGAACGGTTCATATTAATAAAACAATTGACAACACGTAGTGTGAGGATGTGTGAAAAAATAAAACATATTTGTAGCTGGTGGGAATTCAAACTCGCATATTCAATATGAAAATCAGAATGTAGGTTACTCAAAAGCTAAAGGAGTCTGTGTCCTACTCTAGAGATACTTGCTCAACCTTGTGCCTTGTTGCTCAGTTCCTAATGGTACCTAACTAGAAACAACCTAGAAAGATAGGCATCAGCTGAGGAATGAACAATGAGAATGTGGTACATTTACACAATGGAATATTATTCAGTTATTAAGAAAAACAAAATTATGAACAATTTAGTCAAATGAATGGAGGTAGAAACAAATAATCATCAAGAGTGAACTAATACAGAGCTACAAAGATAAATATTGTGTACCAGGTAAGAGGTCTTATATGGACAGTGAAATAGACTATAATGGTAACTTTAGATGGGGGAACTAGACTATAAGGAATAAATGAGAAAGGAATGGGAAGGCAGACATAAGGCAGAATTTTATGGATGATAATTAATATTAAAGGCCTCTTTAAAAGCTTTATGGTAATCAAAATGGTTGTTCCTCTGAAAGACAAGAACTGATCTGTCTCAAGATCCAGCTATACCACTGCCTTAGGGTTTCTATTGCTGTGAAGAGACACCATGACCATGCTAATTCATATATATATATATATATATATATATATATATATATATATATGAAAATGATCTTTGTCACTAAGCATAGGAAACCTTAAAGCCTGCCTCCACACTTCTTCCAACAGTGTCACACCTCCTAATAATTCCATTCTCTATGAGATTATGAAGGCTAATTACATTTAAACTACCATTCAAGCTACCATGATATGCTTTTGAGCACAAGACTTCATATTCAGAGACATGGAAAAGAGATTCTGAAGTTTGAAAATGGTTGAATTTCCATTTAAAAACCCCTGCAACCATAAGTTATAGTACATAAATTTGAAGTTAGTCTCCAAGTAAAAAATAAAACTATTAACTCATTCGTCACAGCCCCATTCAATATTTTGCCCTTACACATACATAAAACAAATTTTATCATTTTCTAAGAGAAGATTATGGGTATCATGAAAAACATTCCAGCACTGGACAGGAAATTAAAATAATTAATTTACCCATTAAAATTATAGAAGGATTTTTTTAAAAGTAAGACTACACATAATTCCCTACTATTTACGCACAATATAGCACAATTCTGTCATATGTGACACAACCTATGACTTGGATATCATTATTATAAAGTGAAATATTCCTGGTAGAGAGAGAAAATATTGTAAGATTTTTATTATTTATTTATTTATTGAAAATCGATTGTTCTCTTCTACAACATATTCTGACCACAGTTTCTCCTCCCTTTACTCTTCCCAAATCCCCTCAACTCCCCTCACTCTTTGAAAGAATATAACAAAGTTAATTGTAAAGATATTGAAAATAGGAATAAAAAAAAAACCTCTTGCATGTCTGCAGATTACCATTCTAAACAATACAGAGTCAGAGATAGAGAAAGATTAATGCTTTTCCAAACTTCACCAATATTGATGTAAATATATTTACATTGTTATAAATATCATATACTAAATCTTTGTTCCATTTGAAAACATTTAATAAACATTTTACTTTGAAACACAATACATCTGTAATAACCTAACAAGGATCTATGTCAAAATGAAACATTCCTGTGCCATGATAGAGATTGAGTTATACAAGGAAATAAACATATTGGCTTGACAAAATTGATTTGCACTGGAGAGGGAGGGGGAGAGGTGTAGGGGGAAGGGGAGAAGGGTGGTAGGAGGGGGAGGGAAATGGGAGGCTGGGAGGAGGCGGAAACTTGTTTTTTTTTTCCTTTTCTCAATAAAAAAAAATGAAAAAAAATGAAAGCCATACATTTTTTAAAAAAAAATTCAAAAAAAAGATATTGAAAACATAGAAGGACTGTTATCAGAGACTGAGAGGTTAGGAGGAGAAAAGAGACAGGAAGAACTGCTTATCAGTTGTAAGTTATAGCTGGATGGAAGTAAGTCGTTTGAGTGCATAGTGAATGTGATGATGGTGTACTCTACATTTAAAATCTAGAGTAAAAGATATACAAAGGTCTTCACCACAAATAAATGCTAAACACTTTAGCAAATAAAAACAATTATTCTGATTTAAATGCTTTAGGATGTACATTTTTAATGAAAATAAATTATTGATATTTGCAGGCTTGATATAAATATCAGTATTGAAATCAATCCACAAAAGAAGAGAAGTGGCCACCTGTTCCTTCTTCATTCTTCCTCCTGTCTTTCCCTTTCCTTTTTTCATTGAGATTGAGCAGTGTCAGAGGAGATAATGTACATAGAAAAAAATAGCAATCTTTTAAATGAATGCCATTTGTAAGTAAGGAATAACTATGATTTAAATAGATCTCAAGAAATTGATAGTGAACAAGAATTCAAACTCTAAAGATTACAAATTATGTAAACTCATAAGATGAGCTATGTTGTGTTAGAAAGTCTATTATTCGTTTTCAGAGGCATGACAGGGGGAGGTGAATAAAAACAGTAACTGATAATGGGCATGGAGATTAGGATATTATTAAATCCTCTAACTTAGAAGGTATTGATGAAATCTACACTCAGAAAGTATGCCCCAAAACACTGAATGTTAACATGGTCTGCCTGAAATGCAGATCTACACAAAACATGTATATATATCTATGTGCATATGCACACACATATACATACATACATACATACATACATACATACATACATACATACATACAGAGACAGAGTGAGAGAGGTGTCGTGAATTCCAAAACGAGTGAGGGGAGCAAGAGAGAGGAAGAAAAAGGTAAATGATCTAATTGTACTTAATTTAAACAATTATTTCAAATAATGAAATTACAATAAATATTTCTTAATGATCAAAAGGTGAATTCCATAAAATGTGAAGCATTTCAATGAAGGCATTATAAAATCATATTATGCATTGCTAAAATTGACACACCTATTCTTAAGAACACTGTATGCATTGTATAGTCCTGCTGGTTTTCCTGTTTTGTCACCAAATAGCTTTTATGGAAAACTACCAGAAAGCTATTCTTTTCTAAGGCAGACCTTAAAAAAGACATTTGACCTTTCATGGATTGCTCTTATTGACAACCTTTCTTTGCTTTAAGTAGAGTATAAATACAGTTCTCACAAATGTGCTTTAAATTGGATGATGTTGAACTATATCGATTTTTATTACTGTGTAAATATCTTCAACCGTTCTATTGTGCCCTACCACAATGATATTTTTCTATGAAATAAGGTAATGCCAACCTAGAGGTTAGATGTAAAAAAACTCTGCGTAGTCCCTCAAATTGCTACATATTCATACAGATGCCTTTTATTGCAAGATTTATGTTAACAACACTCAGTATGATGCTTTATTTTTTCTTTCCCAAATGAGAGAGAGATTTGGAATTTTCACATGCTTAAAAAGCTGTTTTCAAAGAAACTGGTACTTTACTTATACGCTTCAGTTACTTTGAATAACAGCAAGGAGGAATTTAAAATGCTGGGGAGAAAAGCTCAGCGGGAACTAATAACAAGAGGCAAGTCATAGGCAAGCCTTGTGAGAGCAGCCAGTAGGATGTAATTATTAACAGCATTATTGTGGTAGGTGGGTTGTGTTAGAAAGAGCTAACATGCCATAGTGGGAAAGTCAGTGACACTACAGGCTTTCAAAGCCTTAGGAAAACAGTATAATCTTTGCACTAGTTACTGGAGAACTGAAATGGAATTTTAATCAGCTTATTTTTACAGATGTCAGGTTTGCTTTAATATAATATTTACAACTTTAATTTTCCATTAAGGAGGTTAGAATTCACTTTGCTTTTCTGAAGTCTGTGTGTTATTTGCTTTAAGTCCAAAAGACACAGAGTTGTGTTTCACACAGCTAAAACACCTAATGTGTAAGATATTTAAATGTTTGTTGTGAAGCCATATTACAACAAAACAGTAATCATTCTTATATTTGGAATGTAGGTTTTAGGGGTTTAAAACAGAATTGTCACATCAAAGACGGGTTTCTGTATTGTAACTGCTAAAATTATACATAATCAATATAAAGAGTAGAATATATGAATTGATGAAAAGGATATATAATACAGTGGAAAATGGAAAACAGCAAAAGAAATAGGGATCTACTGTGACAGAAAATACAGGCTGGAAGACCCAAGCTTGGGAAAGTGCAGAAAAATACTTGTAGCTATTTATGAGTGTTGGGAATTGTACTGATTTTGAAATGATTATGCTTAGACATATAAGTTAAAACTTATCAATAGTGTGGTTTAAAAATGGTAGCAAAATTATGACAACTACAATTTAGTAGTGCTTTTATTCAGTTATTTATTGAATAAATTTATGTACATGTCTGTATATACATAATAATCCATAGAGTAGCTAAAAAGAATTTTTTTTAAAAAAAATTGAGACTAATTAACCACCCAAGTTAAGAAAGAAATCTTCAAAATACATTGAAAATCAAGAAGCTAGATGATGGTGGTACATACCTAAATCCCAGCAATTGGGAAGCAGAGGCAGTTTTAGGCCTGCCTGGTCTACATCTACAAGAGCTAGTTCCAGGACAGGCTCCAAAGCTACAGAGAAACCCATCAGAAAGAAAGAAAGAAAGAAAGAAAGAAAGAAAGAAAGAAAGAAAGAAAGAAAGAAAGAAAGAAAGAAAGAAAATCAAGAATATCACAGACTATATCAGAAAAGAGGTAAAGGCTTTTAATTCCACATAAGAAGATATTGAGAGTCAAAGGGTGAGGGGTATATGTCATGTAAACAGAAAACATCAGAAAGTTGGAGGGCCTGCATTAATATTTCACAATGTATCTTCTCAGGAAGACAAAATTCTAGAAACCATAAAAAACGTTTTTAATGAAAACAATCATCAGGCTATAAATGATTAGAAATTTCAATGGATAGTTACGTAAGAACACAGTTTTGCAACACGTAATGGAAAAACAGACAGACTTGACATAGATGATTCATCAATAATTTTATAGAATATTCTGCTCCATAAAAGTCCCATCATTGATAAAGATAGATAAATTTCATATGAAGCAGCAACATATTTTATGGCTGTTTGGGTCACATTCTTTGAAATATCCATTTCTTTGCACAAACATACACATGGATCTCATAATTGAAATTTGAAATTCATAGAAAGCAAAAAGAAACTCTTGCTATTGTAGACATATGTGATTTCCTAGTATACATTATAAAATCAGAAACACTCAGGTGAAATTCTGATACAGAACTTGCTTGCAAGAATGTCTAACTTTCTCTTAGGTAATGTATGTGGGAGCCTAGCCAGTTTGGATGTTCACCTTCCTAGACATGGACGGAGGGGGGAGGACCTTGGACTTTCCACAGGGCAGGGAACCCTGACTGCTCATTGGACTGGAGAGGGAGGGGGAGAGGAGTGGGGGGAGGGGGAGAAGGGTGGGAGGAGGAAGAGGGAAATGGGAGGCTGGGAGGAGGCGGAAACTTTTTTTTTCTTTTTCTCAATTTTAAATTTAAAAAAAAAGAATGTCTAACTTTGTTATTTACTTAGGTTCTGGTTCCCATCCAGAAATACCAGTAGTCTACAAGTTTTATAAAAAGAATATTTTCTGGGAGTATTATCAAGAATACGTAAGGTTTTGTGAAATAGGCATAGGCTGACAATGCTTTTTCTTCTTTTTTTTTTTTCTTGGTTTGGTATTTTGTTTTCTAGAAAAATCTTAAAACAGTGGAGAAACTTAATGAATATTCATATAAACTTACCATTTTCTTTAATGGAATATCTCTAGGAAATTAGCCTCTGGTAAGAATTGTTTGTACGGGGGCTGGAGAGATGGCTCAGGGGTTAAGAGCATTGCCTGCTCTTCCAAAGGTCCTGAGTTCAATTCCCAGCAACCACATGGTGGCTCACAACCATATGTAATGAGGTCTGGTGCCCTCTTCTGGCCTGCAGGCATACACACAGACAGAATATTGTATACATAATAAATAAATATATAAAAAAAAAGAATTGTTTGTACTGTTTGGTTTAGTTGTCAGTTTAACTTGTGATTATATTTTCCAAAAAGTATGCCAGAAATAAACACAAATCTATCATTGTCTTGACTTGCAAAAGAAGGTGTAAATGTAAAGGAAATTGAATATAAGCAGAATCTACCTCCTTATTCAAATCAAAGACTACATTGATTTACTCATGAGTAGAATTTGAGATAGTTTACAAAAGAGAATCCCACATATGTTTATATGATTATTAAAGGATGTGGAAGCTGAATTATATTTGAATGTAGCCTTTGAGGTATTTCTTACGACTTACTTTCCAAGATATTTCTGAATAAATTTTCATTCATTATTCTTCTCTCACGGAGTTTTATCTGGGAACATGGGAGAAAAATGTAATAAAAGAAAAGAAAATCTGTTTGTAAAGTTTCTAAGCTTCATTCACATCACGGAGGACCTAAAATGCAAAATAATTGGAAGTCACTCTCCATACCTGCGTTAATCATATGCCCCAGGGCTGACAATTTATGGATTGAAATATCTCTTTCACTTGTTGTATCAGTGTCTGAAATCTGTCATTCTATGTAGTTTTCAAAACTGTATCACCAACTGATTATTAAGATTGCTTTTTCAGTTACTGTTGAATACTATGAAACAAATGTAAGTACCCTTGTGTCTCAGGATACATGAACACACTGTGAACCCCAAGTCTGTATTTGCGTCAGTTAAATTAAATCAGCTTTGGCTCAGAAGGTGGAACAAATAACTAGTTGACAGAAGTAATCTTAAACAGAGAGAGTTTGGAAAACAAGTAGAGAGACACACAGGAAGTAGGACATAGGAGTACTTCAAGAGTAGCAGTCCTTTTTGGTTTGAAACAATGGAGAGACATTCTTTTTCTTAGACTGGGTAAAGAGTAAAGGTTAGTTTCTACTCAATCCCTGGAGCTAGAAGGTTTTTCATCCCAGTCTCTGAGCCCCTAGTCTTTATTAGTAAATAGAATAACAGAGATTGAGTTACAGACTTTAGTGACAGAAAAAAAGAGGCAGAGCCATTGGGTATGAAAGTACCAACAACCACTGCCTGATAGCAGGCCAATAACTAGGGACCCACAGTTCTTAGCTGAAACAATAGTAGATTCAGATGCAGCAACACTGCTGGTGATAAAACAACAGCCCTGTACTGGTAGGGATAAATGTCTGGATTCTATGTGACCTTTATATGTGCAGAAGGAAACCCCTATGTTCCTTCTGTATATTCTGCCTACTCTATCTTACCCCAGTGAGTTGTGAGGTATCTCCCTTTACTCTAAAGACAGCACTGGGTAACAGAGGCAAAATATGCAATACAAAGACCATCTAATTCATGAGAAACATGTCAGCTAAAACAGTAGAATGTTAAAGAGTGATATAATTGACTATCTGGAAAATTAAGAAACAATTTCTACCAGTCTTTGTCTAAACAGAGGTTTATTCCTAGTAGATCTTTAAGAAGGATTGTATCTGTGCCAAAAGTCACTAAAGCAAAAAATAATAATGTCTAATAAAAGATTTTAATTTACCTTAAGGTAAATATTGAATTTTAGTACTACTCATGAATCTATAATTTATTTCAATATATAGTTCTATTAATAAATGCATTACCATCTTAAATTAGCTAACTGTTAATAGATTACCAGACCAGAAACTATTTAAACCAATTTTATGATTTAAGCATGGGTAGTGGAATTCTTTTTTTTTTATTACTTAAAAAAAAAATCCAAATTCCAACTCCCTCCCTTCCTATCACTCCCTCCACATACCTTCCCACCCCAGTCTCTCCAGTCCTAAGAAAGAACAATGCACCCTGCCCCGTGGAAAGTCCAAGGCCCTCCTACTACATCTAAGCTGAGCAAGGTATATATCCAAAGAGAATAGGATTTCAAAAAGCCAGTACATGCAGTAGAGACAAATCCCAGTGTCACTATCAGTACCCCCT
The DNA here is from genome assembly GCF_000317375.1 of Microtus ochrogaster. Classification (NCBI taxonomy): domain Eukaryota; kingdom Metazoa; phylum Chordata; class Mammalia; order Rodentia; family Cricetidae; genus Microtus; species Microtus ochrogaster. Next base: position 3,480,337 of record NW_004949102.1, on the reverse strand, counting down.
TAGTCTATTACAACTATCAACCCCACTTCAGAGGAACTCCCCCCCCCCCATACTCATTCACTTCCAGCCCAGTTGGAGTTGGAGAGCTAGCATCAGCTCAGGCAAACCGTCTCAGTGGATAACCCCTCGTGGTCTTGGATTCCTTGCTCATACTCTCACTCCTTTCACTCTTCAACTGCATCTTGGGATCTCAGTCCAGTGCTCTGATGTGGGTCATTGTCTCTGCTTCCATCTGTTGTTGGACAAAGGTTCTATGATGATATTTAAGATAATCATCAGTCTGACTACAGGGTAAGGCCAGTTCACACACTCTCTCCTCTATGGCTTAGGGTCTTAGCTGGGGTCATTCTTGTGGATTCCTGGGCATTTTTTCCTGGAGCCAGGTTTTTTGCTAACCCCATAATTGCTCCCCCAATCAATATATCTCTTTTCTTGCTCTCATATCTCCTTCCTCCATCTCGAATATCCCATTCCCTCAAGTTCTCCTCAATCCCCCTTCTCCCCTTCTTTAAAACCCCTTCCCCAATGCTCCCAATTTTTTTTGTCTGTTTCCAATTTCCAGGTGGATCTATATGTTTTTCTTTGGGTTGACCTTATTAGCTTCTCTAGGATCATGAACTATGGGCTCGATATCCTTTGTTTATGACTAGTATCCACTTATGAGTGAGTACATACCATATTCGCTTTTTGGAGGCCTGGGTTACCTCACTCAGGTTAGTGTTTTCTAATTCCATCCATTTGCTTGCAAATTTCAAGATGCCATCGTTTTTCACTGCTAGGTAGTACTCTAATGTGTAGATATGCTACACTTTCTTTATTCATTCTTCATTTGAGGGGCATCTAGGTTGTTTCCAGGGTCTGGCTATTATAAATAATGCTGTTATGAACATAGTTGAACAAATGCTTTTGTAGTATGATGGAGCATCATTTGGGTATATTGTCAAGAGTGGTATTGCTGGATCCTGAGGTAGGTTGACTCCCAATTTCCTGAGGAACTGCCACACTGATTTACATAGTGGTTGTACAAGTTTGCATTTTCACCAACAACGAATGAGTGTTCCCCTTACTCCACAACCTCTCCAGCATAAGCTATCATTAGTGGTTTTGATCTTAGCCATTCTGACAGGTGTAAGATGGTATCTCAGAGTTGTTTTGATTTGCATTTCCCTGACAGCTAAGGAAGTTGAACATATCCTTAAGTATCTTTTGGCCATTTGAAATTCTTCTGATGAAAATTCTCTATTTAGTTCAGTATACCACTTTTTAATTGGGTTATTTAGATTTTTTTTTTTTGGTAATACCAATATTATCTTTAAAATATGCATTAAT
>NW_004949102.1:3461621-3477787 GCF_000317375.1 Microtus ochrogaster | reverse complement strand
CTAGCTCTGTAGACCAGGCTGGTCTCGAACTCACAGAGATCTGCCTGCCTCTGCCTCCCGAGTGCTGGGATTAAAGGCGTGCGCCACCAACGCCCAGGTTATTTAGAATTTTAATGCCTTGAGTTCTTTATATATTTTGGAGATCAGTTCTTTGTCTGATGTAAGAATGGTGAAAATCTTTTCCCATTCAGTAGGCTGTCTTTTAGTCAAGTTGACTGTGTCCTTTGCTTTACAGAAGCTTCTCAGTTTCACGAGGTCCCATTTATTTATTGTCCTCGTTTGTTGTACAGTTGTTTAAAGATTATTTAACATTCTAATATGAAGTCTTAGTCTTTAAGTTTTGTCAGTATTAAGGATAATAGTGATTAGTCTTACTATAAGTATGACAAACATGGATAACTATTGAACTTTCTTTTGATACATAGAGATTGTATTCTACATAGATAGGTAATCTTCAACTACATCAAAAAGCTATAGAATATGGTATTTAATTAACTTAGGGTTCTGTTGAAGTGAGACACAATTGCTCCTGGCACCATGGATCTATTCCCAAGAGAATGTTGAGCACCAAAGACACTCCACTTGGGCCTCTTTTCTTCTTTGCAAAACTGGATTTTGGGCAAGAAACTGCCCATGGGTCGACCAGTGACAAAATGCACAATGTCCAGACAGGACAAGCAGGATACAAGAAAAAAGACTGTCAAATCTTGTCAAGACAGTGTAAGACAATTTTGAAAAACTTCCTGCCTCTGAAAATGGTCTGTTATTTACTCTAGGCCTTAGCCAAATTTGGTTGCTCCAATGTTGCATATGAGACTTTGGGTGATTGTCCACGTAGACAGTTGTCTCTGTCATTTGTTGCACATTTTGGAAGTTACTTGATTGCTCTTCCTGCTTGTTCAAGTAATATTATTTCCCTTCTCAGGTCTTTGATGGGGTTGAAGGCTAGATAGTTATACTTACTTTCCTTTCATGACTTGGCCAAATTATTTATAATACAAGATTTAAACTCCTTAGGATAGGATAATTATTGAAATATCACATTTCTTGTTTGATATAGCTTATGTTTGTTGTAATTCCAATTCTTATGCCTGATATTTGTTCTTATTGTTTATAATTTTTATTAGGTTTAGAACATTCGTATTTAAACAAAAGGGGGAGGTGCTGTAGGAAATCCTACAGCCAGTAGACTTTAAGTTACTTGCCCACTTGGGCATGCCCTCTTATAATATAAATGCCTATGTAAAGCACATGTTTGTTCCATCTCCCAGCTGTGGGATTTGGTTGTTGTTTCCCTTTCAAGCAGAGGACTATGATTTGTGACTCTACCCTTAAATAAACAACCCTTTATTATACTCACTTCTGAGCTAGTGTGGGATTTCTTTTTAGCATCCATCTTCAAATATGCAATATGACTTGGTACAAACTTCATGTAAAGGCTGGAAAAGGCAATCTAGCAGCATGAAAAGGATCCCAAAAGTAGGCAAAAAAACAGACATTTCTAGTCTCATTGATAAGACTCCCACAAGAACAGGAAGTCACAAAATCACAGCATATATGCAGAGGGCATAGCATAGACACATGTAGGGTCTATGATTGTTGCTTCAGTCTCTGTGAGCCACTCTGAAACCTGCATAGTTGATTCAGTAGTTGTTCACCTGGAGTCCTTGTCTCTCTGGCTCCTACATTCATTCTTCCTCCTGTTATGCTTTCTTCCTGATCCACCTAATATTTGAATGTGGGGTCTCTGTATCTGCTCCCATTGGTGGCTGGGGGAAGCCTCTTTGAGGACAGTTGAGTTATGCACCAATTTATGAATATAATAGAATATCTTCAGGAATTGTTTCATTGGCCTCTTTTTGTTTTGTTTGGTTTTGGTCTATTTTGTTTGGTTTTACCATAGTTTTCTGAGCCATTCAGCTTCCAGTTCCTGGCCATCCAGGTTGTGTAAAGCAAGGGCTCCTTCTTGTGGCATGGGTTCAAATTACATTAGTCATTGGATGACCACTTCCACAAGTTCTCACAAGTACCCAAGCACATCTTATAGGCAGGATAGGTGTGGGTCTAATATTCTGTAGCTGGATTGGTGTTCCAGACCCACCAACAAGCGCCTTCCCTGGATACAGAAGATGGATGGTTTAGACTAAGTATCCTCCATTACTGAGAGTCCTTATAGTTTTCACCCTTATAGTTTTCAGGAAGTTTCCATTATACTAAGTTTCCATATATCCCTGTAAATACCCTCTCCCATTCTAATTCTATCTTCCTCCACTTCTTCCCTCTTTACTGATCCATAGAATACTATTAGCACAGGCACTAAAATCAAAATTTAATAAAAAGGGCCTTAGGAAACTGAGAAGTTTAGGTAAGTCAAACAACACCATCATTTTACCAATTTCACATTCTATTGAATACTAATATCCAAAATGTTTAAAGAACTCAAGAAACAAGACATCAACAAATTAAACAATGTAACTTTAAAATGTGGTACATATCAAAACAGAGAATTATCAATAAATGTGTCTAAAATGGCTGAGAAACAAAGAAGTATTTAACATCTAGCTACTTTGAGCTTCCATCTCACACCTGTCAGAATGGCTAAGAGCAATAACACAAGTGACTGATCATGCTGATGAGGACCTGAAATGAGAGGACCCACTTCTCCAATGCTGGTGGCAGGGCAAACTTGTATAGCCTCTATGGAAATCAATATGGTGATTCCTCAGAAAATTGGAAAACAATCTCCCTCAAAATCCAGCAATACCACTTTTAAAAATAAACCCAAAGAATGTTCAGTTCTTGTAGGGATAAGTCCAGCTCCTTAGGGGGCATGTTCGCCTCAGGCTAATGTTTACCTATAAATCTAGCGAGCGTGCTCCCTGCTGCCCCTTCTGCTTTTCTGGTCTCCACGGGAATGGTGGTTTTGTAAGTCTATTTCCCCATTAAAGCTGTATATATTTTTACAATCTTTCTGCATTCATTTATGCCGTTACAAGTTCTATCATTAAGACACTTGCTCAACTCTCTTTATATTGACTTTATTCATAATAGTCAGAAACTGGAAATAACATATATGTCTCTCAACCAAAAAAATGTGAATATAGAAAATGCATATTTATACAATTAAGTATTACTTAGCTGTCAAAAATATGGCAGCATAAAATTTGTATGCAAATTGATGGGACTAGAAAAAAATTATGATGGGCAAAGCAACTCAGACCCAGAAAGACAGACAATGGTATATAATCACATATAAGTGGATATTAACTGCTAAGTTAAGATAGGGAACAGGAGGGATTTTCTGCTTTCTTAGAAGTTAAGACCCAGAAACTGAACTCCTCAACATGCTTTTACAAAATGTTGGAAGACTCTGGTAGCCACCTTTGGATGAAATCTTCCCTGTTACCTTTACCTTTGCTGAGTCAGATGTTCATACTTTTCTTCTACCTGATGTAAGAATATCAAGGTGAAGCATGACAGATGGTTTAGAAGCAAGCCTCTTTTCATCTGGCTTCAAGTGGGAAGAGGAAGGTTATCACAAATCTTCAAGTAAATATCACTCAGATAAGATTCACTTAACACCTGACAAGGAGTCTTGTAATATTCCCTTGATGCATGATTTCAGTTGATCCTCAATTAAGAATAAAAACAAACTTTGAACTAGAAAAAATAATCTTCAGAAATGTCAACAAACATTTTGTCAATACATGTGGCTCACATTTCAGTGACCTTTCTGTTCCTTGCTAATTGTGGCAATCTCTTAGGTGAAGGTCTTGTCTATTGATTTTTCTGTTGTATAAATAATAAAGCAATATTGCATTCCCTATCTCATTATAGTTACAACTATTAGTACATAGTCTTTAATCCAAAATGCAAAGTTCTCATTGATAAATGTACTTCAAAAAATAAAAAAATAAAAAAAATAAAAAAAATAAATGTACTTCATTGGGAAATAATGTTAATATTGACTTCATAGTTTCAAACATTTCTAATATGTTAAATTCTCCCCAAATAAAATAAAAATAAAGCCCACTGTTCAAATTCTTGAAACTACTATGTGCACTCAATTTTCCAGCAGATAAAAAGAAATTTGATTAAAGGCTACTGGTGTTTATATAATTTTACACTAAGAAGGAGTATTCTTTAGGAGTAGTTTTCTCTTTTATGAAAGAGAAGAATCAGATAAAATTAGGGATCAAGCAAAATTGGAAACAATCTAATTATTATTATGTAAGATAAAGAATATTTTCCTTTTGTCAGAATGTTTCTAAACCTCTATTCCAAGCTTTATTTAATCATTAACTAAAGGAGAAACATTAACTTAATATTAATAGAAGGTATATAGTAACACCTTGATACATATAATAATATATACATAATAATTAATAACTATTATATAATAAGTTTGAACCTGCTCATCATACTCATATATAATTCAAGTGTAATTAATGTGTAAAGCTGTAAAACAAATACATTAAAATAATATTAAATGATGTTTTTACTAAAAATCAAAAATAATTACATTTTATAAACTATAGTTAATTCATCTGCATTATTTTTCTAGTGGGGAAAGCGAATAAAGGACATGATCAATACATTATCTACCCCTGCCATGCTTCTTTTTGGTAAGTATATAGAATTTTATAAAATAAGTGTGTTTAATTTCTAAGACAATTTGTTTTGAGGTGTCTGAAAATCTGACTACTTGGGGCCTGGAATGTTGAATCAATGGCTGAGTACTTGGTGCTTTTCTATTTTCCCTTCCCAGGGAGATTTATGTGTCTATCTTTGGGCTTTTCTGGATGAACTGAGGGCAGGTGGGGATGAGAAATTGAGGGGTTGGGATGAGGGTGGATGGAGGGAGAGAATACTGAAAGAGGTAACTGGAAAGGGGGCATTTCAGTGTCAGGAAGATACCTGATGCAAGGGAAACCTCTATGAATCTACAAGGATGACACCAACAAACACTCCTAGCAATAGGAGATATTTAGTCTAACCTGGCCATCTGTGATCAGATTGGTGACTACCCCAATTGTCATCAGAGAGCCTTCAGCTAGTAACTAATGGAAACAGATGGAGAGACCCACAGTCAACCTTTTGGCCAAACTCAGGGAATCCTACTGAAGAGAGGGGGGAAGGACTGCAGGGGTCAGAGGGTCAAGAACATCACATGAAAACCCACAGAAACAACTAACCTGGCTCTTAGAAACTCACAGAATCTGAATCAACAACCAGAGAGACTGCATGACACTGATGTAGGCCCTCTTCAGATATGTGACAGTTGTGTAGTTCGGTCTACTTGTGGGGTTCCTAACAGTGGGAGCAAGGGCTGTCGCTAATGCTTTGGCTGGCTCTTGGGAACCTATTTCTCATACAATGTTGTCTTGCCTAATCTTAATATAGTGGAGGTGCTTAGTTTTACTGCAACTTGATATGATCCGTTGTGTGGATACTCATGGGAGGTCTGTCTTTTTCTGAGCAGAAATAAAGAAGAGTGGATTGGAGAGCTGTAGAGGTGATGGAGGGAGGGGTGGAAGAAAAGGAGGGAGAGGAAACATTTGTCAGGGTGTTAAATAAATAAATTACAAGAGTACACTTAGTACACTTTGGATGGACTTATGTTCAATATCCAGTAAACACATGACATATACAACCATCTATAAGTCCAGTTTGGGAGCATCTGATACTGTCTTCTGGCCTCCCTGAGCATCAGGCACTCAAGGAATACACAGACATAAACTCAGCAAAACACCTATACACATAAAATAAAAAATAAACAAAAATATGAAAAGCTAAAATTTGTCATTATTTTTATGTTATTTGATACAAAGGTGCTTAATTTGTTAAATTTTAATTTATTAAATCTGTAACATGGTAGATAAAGGATACAAAATTTTAGTTGTTTTTCATCAGAGACATAGTACCCTGGAAACTCTTTTCTTTATATGAATCTCTCCTGTTATTTCTTTTCCCCCTCTTTGAAAAGTATTTGTCAGATGTCATGTCAATTGTTAATTATGAAATGTAGGGTCTGTACAGGGATTTTAAAAAAAACACCTTTGATGAGGTTTGTATTTCGTATAAAGACTTATCTCACAATAATATGAGCAAAAACCATATATCAGTAAACATGTAACTTTAAATTCAGGATATATACCAATTAAAATACAAAGAGCAGGGCCCAGGGTAATGGTTGAGCTGGTAAGGATATTTAAAGAAGGCACATGGAGATCATGGCTTGGAAGACAACTGATTTCCAATGACACTTCCTCCAAACATAATTATGGATTTTATGTGATTAAAAGAATAGAATAAAATTTAACTTACATGCTAGAGTTCAAGGTAAATGATTCACTTAAACACTTTTATGAAAAGGATTCTAATGATACATTATATTTTGTAAAGATATACACAGAGAACACATAGTAGCATTAAAATATTATTGCATGATATAATAAATTGATATTTTGCATACACAGAGAATTCAAGTATATATATATATGAAAATCATAAAATAAAAACTATTTTTAGTAATTAATATCAAAGATGAGAGACATTTTTACCATTTTTATTAAGTATAGACACGTGGATATATTAATGATGCATTTATATTTAAAAAAAGAACTGCCATCACAAACCCTGACCTAGATGTCTTCACATGGTTGTAGAAACTGCAGGCAAGAGACAAAGCGTAGGAGGAACATCTTATGGTAAAAACAAGGCCAAAAGGGCAGCGATGTACAAAAGAAAGAATTCAGGTGAGGGGATAAATGCAACTCTTTGCTCAAGCTCTGCTTCCTGTACTTACTCTACTAGCTACTAGCTAAATAATATATAAACAACAGGGAAAAAAAGTGTTCATTATCAAAATGAACCCAGAGTCTTCTGTTGCTATCATTATCCTCCTTTCCAGGTTCCTATGATGCCTATAACCTTCTTGCCTTCAGTGAAGATGAATAACAAAGATTTAGAAATTGAGCTATAGGAGTGTTGGTATTTGAGAGTTAGAAAAATTATACAGGAAATCCAATAGAGAAACAACAAGTGAAGAATTAATATTGTAGCAGTTGGGTAGACACACAAAAATGGACCTTGAGATCTTTTCACATTTACAAAATTTCACTCAAAATGATTATTAATCTATTAACAGAAAACAAAATCATTTGTCATAAAATGTAATGAATTTTAGTAAAACAAAAATCCTATGCAAAATCCACAATAGAAAAGTAGACTTTCACTAAAATAAGAGAAACAACAAAATAGACAAAAGTGTCAGTGGTCATTTTGAGAAACTATATAGATGAATAATGATGAACATAATTAATAGTGTTGATTGACACCTATCAGAATGGTTATAGTAAACAAAAACAGCAAGGCAAAGTGCTGACCACAAGATAAATCAAGAGGAAGTTTCTGCTGGTTTGTGTAAATGTAAGTATGTCACAACTTCGTGGGAAATAGTTTCATTATTTCTAGAAAATTGACATAATAACACCGTTGAACCTCACACCCCCAAAATGAGAGATAGCTCTTTCTTAAGCAAAACCATCTGCAATATTTTTATAATCAACTTTTTGTTGTTAGTTGTTCCTATTTAATTTAAATGCCACCAGTGAGTATTTACCCAAACTATAGCAAGTACATACAAAGCAAAACCATCCATAACTAAAAAGTAACACCATATACAACCAAATAGCATGACAATATCTCAAAAGTATGATAATGAGTAGGGAAAAGCCAGTCTTTGAAAGTCAAAAGATATGGGATTTAGTGAACAGTTAGCTCAAGCAACAGAGGCAATATTAGTCATTGCAGGAATTGAGGTGGAGGGTCATTTGGTCAGAAAAGGTATAATCTTGAGGGAGTTTGGGACACAATGACATGATTATTTTATATTCATTATTTGATGATATTTACATAAAAACACAAATATGTTAAAAATCTACAGTCTATAAAAACAATGTCAATTATGCAAAACAAAATGAATCACAATTTATGATATCACTGATATTATGTTGGAAAAAGTTTTATTCATGCCATTGTCTTTCTTTACTTGGCAAAAGCTTATACACACCTCAGAAGAGGGAAGCAATCAGGTGGCCTGCTGACTGATGTTGTTGTACCCACCCATTGGACAAGTAGGCCTGGATACATTAGAAAGGTAGCTGAGCAAGGCAGGAAGCAGAAGCCAGGAAATAGTGCTGCTTTCCAGTATCCTCTTAGTTTTTTCCTGGTGGTTCCTTGTGGTTTTCCTTGGCTTCTCTCCATGATGAACTATAACCATTAAGCCAGTATATGCATGAGTCTCAAAGTTGGTGTTTATCCCAGCAACAGAGAAGCGCACTAGGACAATACACATCTTTTAAAAATGAGAAGTATGTACTCTAAGTTGATGTTAATGAAAATGTAATTTATTATATAGACTTTTGAGAGTGAAGTGTAGAGTTTAAGATCTGGCATATGCATATTCATCTATTAAGGCAAATTCTCATATAAGAGTATCTGGTAACACGATCCAAGTATTCATAGATGTATAATGTGCAGTTCATACAGTTGGAAATCAGTGGTCTTCAGTTTCCCTCAGTGCAATGAACTTGAGATTCAGTCAGTTGTTTGTCTAGGAGTGCATTACTCCTTTCTCCTTCTCAGTAGTTTCACATAGTATGATATACTGCAGTTTTCTTTTCTTTAAATCACTGACAGTGCTTATTTAAGTAAAAAAGTAAAATAAAATAGATTTGATATTCCTAATAAAATTTAATACAGAATTGAAATAAATCAGATCATAGAAACTTATAATATTCTGTTATAATCATGAACACATTACTGAGCTAAATAAAAATTAAATGAAATAATTAAATGGGTACTCCATATCCCCAAATCTTTTTTAGTAAGACATATGTATTAAACACATAAAACACACACTTATGATATTCGCAACTATAAAGTTGAGCATGGATATTACCTGTGGGCTATGGGAGAAAAGATGGGTATGCAGTAAGCTGGCATAAATAGAAAGGTTTACATACTTATTCATATGGTGGATATCTGATTATTATACACAAATTAACAATATCATATATGAAAAATGTTTTAAAGAACAAATTAATATGTACTATGCTGCTAAGCCGTTAGTGATTTGATTTTTAAGAACTTTAATTTTAAATACCTATGTGAGTTGGACCCTACGTCTGCACCATAGGGCCTAAATTCCTTTTTTAAATTTTAATTTTTTTAAAAAACTACCTTTTCGCCGGGCGATGGTGGCGCACTCCTTTAATCCCAGCACTCGGGAGGCAGAGGCAGGCGGATCTCTGTGAGTTCGAGACCAGCCTGGTCTACAGAGCTAGTTCCAGGACAGGCTCCAAAGCCACAGAGAAACCCTGTCTCGAAAAACAAAAAAAAACAAAAAAACAAACAAAAAAAAATACCTTTTCTCATTTTACATGTCAAATCCATTTTACACTTCCTCTTTTCCTCCTGCTCCCTCCCATATCCCATTCTCCCATCCATTTCTCAGAGAGAAACATAAATACAAGAGACGAGCAGTGCCAACTATTAGGCCCTCTGAATGTGGGTAACAGTTGTGTGGCTGGGGCCACTGGCTGAGGGACCAAGACTTATCCCTAGTGCTTGAGCTGACTTTTTGAAACCCATTTTCTTTGGAGAGACACCTTTCTCAGTTTGGATATAGGAGGGAGGACTTTGATCCTGCATCAAAGTGGTGTTCCAGACTTTGTTGACCCCCATGAGAAAAGTCTTACTCTCTCTGAGGAGTGGATGGGGGTGGGTGGGTGGTAGGTGGTGAAGGTCAGTATGAGGAGAGGGAAAGAAAACTGGAATTAGTATATAAAATGAGAAAAGATTGTTTTTAAAAATAAATTAAAAAAGAGTAAGTCACTAGGTTATATTGTTTATAAGATAAATGGAAAAATCTATATTGCTCCAGGAGGGATAGAGCAGTATACAACATAGAATGAATTGATTCAACTCTAGTTGGTGAGTTAATCCTGAGAATTCATGGTACAGATGCAAATATTAGCCACGGGAGACAGAGGCAAAACTGTTTCTCACCTAACAAGACATTGTAACCATAAGTGTTGCCAATTGGGCACATTGTTCTAACCTGTAGGTGTGCCTAGTTAGAAAAGTTCCTTTGTAGCTTGCAAAACTGCTCATTCTTCTGATGATAGCGATATAGATAAAAAAATGTAATGATTACCAGTGGGTGAGTTGGGATATAGAAAGGAAAAGAGGCAGGAACAAACTGGAAATTATAGTAACCAGTTTTAGAAACTTAAAAAGAAAGCTGGTTGTAAAATTGTTCATGCAAACCATTGAAACTATATAAAATAGTTCCAGCTCTTCTGGTCACATATTTGAACAACAGGTGGTCACAGTTTCTTCTTACAGTTGACTCCACACATCCTACCCAGGTTCTCGAACCAGTCTGAAGTAAGGCCTCCAACACTTAGTCTCCCCATTCATTTGTCAAAAAAAGTCTATGTTGCTAAGAATTCAGCTAAATTCTATTTGGCTTCTTATTGGGTCTCATCTGACCATATTTCTCAGACTCTATTGTACGATGTTAAAGAGCGGCTATGCTGCTGAGGTCTTGCCCCTATCACGTGACCATAAAGTACTTATTTTTAAACAGAACTCAGATTATTTCAAATGAATATAATGCATAATTTTTTTTAAAGGGATAAGGTAAAACCGCTATACTTTACCAGTATCTCATGCACAAGACTCACCAGAAATACAGCTAAGGGTTACCTGGCTTGGACTGATTTAAAATAATATTTAGGAGGCCATTTAAAATCCTTGCTCTATAACACATGTGGCCTCATTAGGGCTGCCGCATACTCTTTTCAACCTTTATATATAATGACAACCATTCTCTTAATTTGTGTCTGATCACAGTTTACATTCCTTCCTTTTAAGTAGTCATAAGTCTTAAATTATGAAGTAGAAAAAGTGAATAGTAACATTTCCCACTCCTTTTATTTGTTCAGATACACCAAGCAACTTAGATATACTTAGCATCTTATTTAGATTTCATACTCTGGATATTGAAAATATAATAACACTAATGTAATCAAATTCAAATGAATTTTGAAAATAACTGTTTTACAGAAACAACTAACTATTCTAATAATGTTTGCTAAATAGAAAACATAACGTTATAATTTTAAGTGTTTTTTAATCCTGTTTAATCAAAAATTTCTGTGTAGCCCTGGCTGGCCTGGAACGCACTCTGTCAACCAGGCTGTCCTTGAACCTACAGATATCTATCTGCCTCTACTTTCCAAGTGATGGGTTTGAAGGCATGTGCCACCTCCTCTTGCCTACAAACAATTGACAGGAGTAAACGGGATAGTCCTATCTTCTATTCAACACAGACCATTAATACCAACACTCTCTTACCACTGTCTCCTTCTGCTTGACATTCTACAGTTTTTCCATAGTCTCGGTGTTCTACTTTCAGGTTGATATTCAAGAAAACATGCCGTACTTACCTTTCGGAGTCAAGCCTATCTCACTGACAAAATGAGACCCATCTCACTACAAATAACGGAAATTTTGTTTCCGATTAAAGCATGTTATTTATTTTATATAAGCAGAATTTTCTCTCTCCATATTTAAATTTCTATTAGCAAGTAGTAAAGCTTAGTCCACATCTTAGCAAATATGAACAGGTCTGCAATAATAATAAGAGGTCAAGTAGCACTTAGTCATCCTATTCCATCTTATTGACTACAGTCCCATAAGTCGGAACGCTGGATCATATAGTAATTCTAGTTTGAATAAATTCTTTTAACTTTAAAAGTAATGCATACAATTCAATTCTACAATATGCTAGGAACAACATGTAAAAAAAGTAGTTTTAAAGTATAATAACCTAATTTTTCTTGAATTCCTTAATACCTTAACTTTTGGACTCTAGGAGAGATTCTTTTCTTAAACCATGATGGTAAGTAACTCCGGGTAAACAGATTGTGAAGCCTTTATTTTCAGCTTTATGGTTAATCTTAAGCTCTTATGTTTCTTTTGAGATATGTTATAGAAGAACTTAGTAATCATGGGATCAGTGCATGGAAGTAGTATTTACAAGTTTAGAGTCATTTACTCCCTTCTCTATCAAGAACCCTTAAAGAATCCATCCACCTTCATCTTCTTATTTGTACTTTTACCTCATACTCGAGTATCTAGAACCCTTAAGAATCCACTGAACTTTGTCTTCTTACTTGTACTGACATCTGCTTCTCCACTATGTTCATTTTATTGCTCTAACCATAGATTCTGAAATGTCCATGTATTTTCTACTCAGTAATCCCCTTGATAGAGCATCGTGCTCACTTATTACCTTTACTCTTAATATGAAAAATGCTCTTAAAATTAAAAAGAGCAACAATTTTCCAAAATTAGCAGACATCTTGTAGACAGCCCCAAAGGGAAATCAATAGTAATGATGATAATTCGCTATTACTTAAAAAAAAATATCAAATGGATAGAATTTATGTATTAGAAAGGAAGTTCATATCTGCAGATATCTATTGAAAAGAAGAGAAAAATTAAGGGAAACAGACTGACACTGTGTATCATAACATAGTAATAATAAAAACATACCTATATATCAGTATCATGAAATTAAATACCCAATTGATTTAGTTAAACATCAAGAAAATCATCTTCTGAGATGAGTAATAAAATGCTGGAAAGTTTACTCAAGGTACTTGAGGGGACACCTCCCTGGGGCTCATTAGGCAGAGACTGATAATATTCTAATTTAGATAATTTAATTATTCATCCTCTTTAAAAAATGATGGTGAACTCTTGAATTCCAGATGCCTGTTTGAGTGCTGAGGATGGAACAGAGAATCTATGCAGAATTCTTACAATAGAACAAAACCTTATTTCTACAGGAAATTTTTCTTATTTGGTCTTATTTTTACTTAGGGACATAAAAACATTAGGAATAAAATTAGGAGGTTATATTCTGCCCAGGAAATTTCCTAATATTTCTACAATATATCTGTAAATGGTACGTGTCATCTGGAGGTGTTTGTTTAAATTTAAAATTCGTTTATTTTATATGATAGCCAAAAATAATGTGAACACTCCAATTTAAATTTGCAGATGACATTTATTGCAGCAGCTGTGGATAGAACACATATTTTCATTCTTTAAGCAGATGGTTGAATATGCATTTTATGATAATATGGATGTGTTGCTACAGGAAGGGGATCATCATAAATGAATGCGAACTATTTCTCTGGTTTTTCAAGTTGAACAGATTACACCTTTTACTCCATTTTTGGCTTCTTCTCTTTACTTTCTGTTTGTATTTTATTGTGAATATAACAAAAAGTAACTGCAGTTTTTTTAATTTTCCTTGCAGTTGGATTCTTCCTGAGGAAATGTGTAGGCAATAACAGAGAACCCAGCCAAATGATTTGGCTTAATATTGATAAAAAACAAACTTAAAAGTCATATCAGTCATCAATAGCAGGTATATTTTATTTACATTTGTGCAAGGATGTATATGTCAAATATGAAAACAAATAAAATGATATAGAACACAGGGAGATTCAGTGTAAAATAATAATTTGTTTCAAAATATGTTTTTATAGGTTGAACAATTATTGATATCATTTAAAAGAAAGTTAAAATATCTGTTGGCATATGTTTATATTGCTGAAACATTTTTCTTTTCCTCAAAGGTGTTGCTTCATTTTATTAATATATCAGGAATAACAATTTATTATTACATAAGGCAGAGAGTAGATTATTTTGTACCTAAAGAATTCTTTAAATGTCACAAAAGAATAAGAAAATATAATTGCAGTTTATTAAAGTTAGGAGCATTCATTCTTTCATTAAAAGTTGTATCTAAGAGAGAACAATTGCCTCTTCCAGGAGGAAGTTATTTCATGGCAATGTATTTATGAAAGATCTTATATCTGTAGCACAAAAATGATGCTTCAACTTAACATGTAAGAAAAAAAAGAAACAAAATGACAGAAGAAAACAGAGCAATGAAAAGCACTTCGAAGGTCAACACAAAGGATGGAGAGAAGTTTCAGCAGGTAAGAGCTTGCTGCTCTTGCAGAGGACCTGGTTTGGTTCCCAATATCCATACCTGCACTGTATAACCAGTAGTACCTCCAACTCCAGGGGACCCAACACCCATTATGGCCCCAGTACCTGTGTATGTACACACATGCAGACATGCTCACACACACATGCACACACAGAGGAATAAAAATAAAAACTATTTTTAAGCAATATAATGCAGAAATGGCCATAGAGGTAGTTCTAAGTTTATTAGCAATCAGAGAGAAAATATTATAATCCTAAGACATTACTAAATAACCCAAAGTAGGTGACATTAAAAATTTAAGACAATCATATATATTAGTAATTATATTGAGCAGTTTCAAGTTCAGTATGAAACTGTTAGCATAAATTGAACATACACTCTGGCATAGAATATTATGTAACTTTGTGACCCACCATAATAACTGATATATATATATATATATAGAAATATATACAAATATTCATCAAAAACAATAATAGTGCAGCTATCACACAGTTTATGCTGTAAGGAACCCTAATCACAATCAACAGTGAGATAAATTAAAACATTTGAAAATTTTATATATTTATACAATGAAGCTCAATATTTCTCTCTCTTCTCCCTCTCTGTCTCTCTCATGTTTTGAGGATTTGTATGTGCATGTGATGATCACTTTTAATTTTCATATTGACTCACTTTACTATCACCTAGGAGGAGACTCAATAAACAGTTGTCCAGACTTAGTTGACTTATGCGTTTGTCTGTGGGAGATTATCTTGATCACATTAATTGAAGCAAGAAAGGTTATTCACTGTGGTTCATACTATTGTGTGGGGCAGGGCATTTAGGGTGGTATAAGAAAATAGAATATCAATCTAGTCCATGCATCAAATCATTAGTTTCTCCACGTAACTGTGACCAGTTCTCTCATGTTGTTGCTGTTGTGACTTTCCTGTAATGAAAAAAATTGTGAGCGAATAAATTCTTTCTAATTTGTTTCAGTCAAGATATTAAACAGTGAAAAAGGTAATACAACTGAAGCAGTATATGTATTTAAATGTGTTTAACCTCATAGGGACTATTTCTTGGTATCTGGATGCCATCTAGTTTTTCTCATCTTTGTGTGGGTCTCTCATGAATGTTAGCTCATGTTTCCTATTCAACAGCTGTATCTCAACTTTGTTCTCAGAATCTTTCTCTTTAAGATTAGTCCCTGTGCATGCAGTTTTTCAATAGTAAGTTAGGAGTCTATAAGTCAATCTTAGTTCTTCTAATAAGCTCTTTGTCACTCTGTCAGAGAGGTCTACACTTTGGAATATCTGTGTCTTAAATCTCATTAACTTATTCACACTATTTTCTGACTAATTTTGAGATGTTCAGCTAAGGACAGCATGGAAAAATAATTCTGATTTGTTGGTAAAGTTAAAAGCAGATCTTCTTAGAAAATCATAGGTAGCTAATAGCTGAAATGGCTCCTTGAATTCAATTACCTTATTTGCACAGATGTCACTCTTTTGACATACTGACTTCCAATTATTCCTTTCCTATCAGTGCTATGATCTTCGAGTACAGAGCAATGAATCTAGGATTTATGATGCTCAAAACTTAGACAGAAAAACACTATTACCTAATAAATATATTATAAAATGATAAATAAAAGCCAAGGCATATAGACAAATATTCATTCAGATGAAATCCTTTTTCTTTTTATAGAGTCTCTGAAAGAAGGATTGTGCAATTTAAACACCAACATCTGCTGCTAAAACTCTTTCTCCTACAGCAGCATTTCTTACTCTACTGTAGAAAGTCCTTTACTTCTATATTCCGGGATTGAACTTTGTGATCTTTCTTTATGTCTTACAACTCTCATTTTTTTTTTCACTTTTTTTCCTCATCTGTTAAAGCAGATCTCACCTTTTAAAGCAGAGTGTGATTGGGCACTGTATTTCCAGTCACAAACTGATGGAGGAAGGTCATTGGTTGATTAAATAAAGAAGCTGCTTGCCCTGATAGGTTAGAACGTAGGTGGGAGGAGTGTCATTGGTTGATTAAATAAAGAAGCTGCTTGCCCTGATAGGTTAAA
>NW_004949102.1:3456483-3458710 GCF_000317375.1 Microtus ochrogaster | reverse complement strand
AGCTCTGCTCTCTGAGGCACACGCGATGAAGCTCCGACCCAGGATGGACGTAGGCTAGAATCTTCCCGGTAAGCGCACCCAGCTGTGCTACACAGATTATAAGAAATGGGCTAGTCCAGGTGCGAGAGTTAGCCTAGAAGAGGCTAGATAGAAATGGGACATGCAGTGATTAAAAGAATACAGTGTCCATGTAATTATTTTGGGTAAAGTTAGCCTTGCGGGCAGCGGGGTGCTGGGGACGCAGCCCCGCCGCTCCTATTACTACAACAAACCTTTCTGAGTTACAAGACTTAGGGAAGTTTAGAATTTTGTTCTCGGTACTATAGAAATTTCCAAAGTATTATTCTCATTTTAAACACTCCTATTTTTTTTTTTAATTTTGCTTTATGAATACTGGTGTTTTACTTGCATATATGTCTGTAAGCCACATGCATACAGTGCCCACGGAAGTCAGAATAAGATATTGTATCCCCTGGAACTAGAGTTAGAGATGGTTGTGAGCATCCCTGTGTGGCTTGGGACTCAAACATGAGTTCTCTGGAAGAATAGTGAGTGCAATTAACGCCAGATCCCCACATTCTAGACACTCAAAGTGAAGGTTTACTTATGTACAAAAGTATTCTAGCATGGACAGAGTGGTTAAGTGAACTGATTCAAAAGACCCCAATTTAACTCCCATCATTTCAATGGCAGATAACAACCATCTGTGGTTACACTTGCAAAGGGAACAGGGCATGCAGGTGGTGGATGTTTGTAGGCTAAACACTCATACACGTAGATAATACTAAATGCATCTTACAAAAACTAAAAAACTAGTCACCATAATTCCAGTTTCTACCCTTGACCAATCAGAGTGTGTTATCTCTAGCTCTCATCCTCTGTGAGCCGCTGGCTTTGTTTTCCTAACAAAGAGTCCTTCTGTTGCCCATGTGTCTCTTTTATTCTCTCTATCCCCTAGGACTCTGTATGCACTGGTGCCTTTATCTAAAATGCCTTTCTTCCTTGTCAAACAAGGAGATGTTTTTTTTTTTTAAATTATTCAGAGTTGAGCCTAATCAAAATCTGTGGCTGAAAAGTTTCTTCTGGTTAGCAAGCTACACTTTCCACATGTACCTGTTTCAAGTTCCCTGACCATGGTTATTTATGTTTTCACACATGACATAACACTGCCTTAGGAATAAGCACTGCATCTTTTTTTTTAACCTTATAAAGTCTTCAAAGGCTCATTCCAAAGCACCAAGGATTCAGTGCTCTATGGTTATGTATGCTTATGGACTAAATCTTAAATTGTCATTTTTTGAAATTTGGGGTGAAAAATACCAAGGCCTTATGAAGTATGCCTTGTGAATGATGGATTGTTTCTCTGTTGTCAATGTTAAATATTGAGTGTTTGTGTATGTGTATGTGTGTGCGCACATTCATTTTTTTAGTATTATTGCAACTTTACTCTAGGTATTATATAGAAAATATAAGATATATTTTACAAAAACATGGAATAATATATATAACATTGTTGAGTAAAAAATATTCGGAAATAATGTGGCTAGAACTGTTTCCTCAATTCCAAAAAAAAATGTGAATAAAGAAGAATTGATTGCAGAATCAACTGTAGTTTATCTTGAAAAGAACCTTAATTCAACAATTTGATGAAAATAATACAATTCTATTTATGCCTCACCAATAAAAGGAAACTATCCTGAATTAATATATAATAAGAGCAATGGTAATCATTTGATGCTCAGTTTTTATGATCATACAGCTCTAACATCTTTTAAAACTAGTTTGTGCTGGGAACAACCAATACAGAAAAGAAGGTGAAATGGAGTTATACTTTGGACTCTTGGGTTTTACAAAAAAAAAAAAAAAAAAAAAAAGACTGTTTGAAGAATGGTTGAGTCTGATGCTTTGTTCCTTAGCTTTACTGATCTGCTCAATAGTTTTGAAGAATGCAGCTTAATAAAAATATTATGGAGCCCAGCAGTGATTCAAAGATAACAAAAAGATATTTAAACACAGTAGGCAATACTTTCCCCATAAGATGTAGTCTATTAAATGAAAGTTTTGATGCCATTTATAGTATAAACCTTACTAGGCACTGATCAGGGAAGTTCCAGTGGCTCAAGGATACTGAAACCTTGGTTTTGGTTGCTCACCATTACTAGAAAGCAATACCCTATTACTTAATAGAGAACATGCTTTAGTTGAAGGATATAGAGAAATCAACTTA
>NW_004949102.1:3450441-3455568 GCF_000317375.1 Microtus ochrogaster | reverse complement strand
TTTTTTTTTTTTTTTTTTTTTGCCAGAGAAATCTCTTTCTTTTGTGGGTAGCAATGGATAAACTTAACTGTCCAAGATGCTGAGATTAATGGCTGCGGAATGTTCATTCCTAAGTGTGTGCTTAGCAATGTTCTTTCTAAATCTTTATCAACCACCCTGACCAATCAAGATCCAGGAAACACAGTGAGTGAAGAGGCAGGAAGAATATAAGGGGCAGAGGATGGTAAGGAGCGCTGTGAGATGATATCTTCTGCACATGGCACATGGCTATTGCAATCATCAACTCAACACACCTATTTTACTTACCTAAGACCTACATAAGGGAAAGCCAACAAGATGAGTCAAAATGCCAGTAGAAAAGCAGTCATTAAGTTCAATGGTTACAAAATTAAACAAGTAAAAAGGATAGAGAAGGTGGAAAGGTCCTGTATTTGGAGAAGTCTGTGGGGAGATTAAGTTTGACTGTGATTAAAATTGCCAAAGAACAAAGAAATATATGTTTAGAAAAAGCGTTATGAAGAGAAGCAACTCCTAAATACATGTGAGAAAGAATGAAGTAATTCTTTGCAGAATGTTGTTTCAAGCAAACAGTTAAAATCCGACAAGCATCTGTGATACTTCCCTAGACTTGAATTAACTTCTCTCACAGAAGCCAAACAACTCATTTAGTCATTTCCTCAATTGGTACTTTTAAATATGATGTAATGCAACTCAATCAAGTACATTTCTCTGCTTGACAGAAATAGATGACATGGTTGATGTCCTTGGGCATTTTCTATGGGCTCTTGAAATAATATTCACACTAGGGACATGGAATCCCTCAGATATCAAGAGACTAGAAAAAAATCATACTGCCAGCATACTTTATTAAATACAATTAGTTCAGAGAACAATATTTCTTATTGTAGTTTTGAGGATTTAAGAAATGTTTTGGGTCAAAGTCCTTGAAGCTGTATTAGGTAGTAAAAAAAATACACTTAACTGTTATTTGCATAAATTAGAGTTATCATCTCTTTGTCAACTACAAACAGCCAAGTAACCATAAAGATTTCTTTCTTTTCTTTTTAAGAAAGATAGATAAAGTTAGAGACGGTTCCAGGAGTACCTAAAACATCAACTACAAAATAATCATGGTAAATAAGTACCAGACTTATAAAGCCTTTGTATACTGTGTATGTGTGTGCACAATCCTGCATCAGTTAATAGTTTTATACTTAAATCCCATATAGTTAAGTAGTTGAGCAAATTTTTTTCATTCTACATGGAAAACTTTATTTTTTTTAATTAATTTTCTCTAGGGAACTTTCTGCTACTGAATATAGCCAAGCAGAATAAATACTCTATATTTTATGACAATTATTGACTCTTTACTAAGTGTTCATAAACAGAAATTTTATTTTTTATTTTTTTCCTTTCATCTTTTTTTTTTATTGAGAAAAAAAAAATTTCTGCCTCCTCCCAGCCTCCCACTCCTCCCGCCCTCCCCCCACTCCTCTCCCCCTCCCTCTCAAGTCTGAAGAGCAGTCAGGGTTCCCTGCCCTGTGGAAAGTCCAAAGTCCTCCCCCCTCCATCCTGGTCTAGGAAGGTGAACATCCAAACTGGCTAGGCCCCCACAAAGCCAGAACAAGAAGTAGGATCAAAACCCAGTGCCATTGTCCTTGGCTTCTCAGCAACCCTCATTGTCCGCCATATTCAGAGAGTCCAGTTTTATCCCCTGCTTTTTCAGTCACAATCCAGCTGGCCTTGGTGAGCTCCCAATAGATCAGCCCCACTGTCTGCGTGGGTGGGTATTTTTTAATTCAAATCCCTGATCTTATTTTCTACTTTACCCAAATCACTGCATCAATGGAGAATTTTCAGTTTTTCAAATTCAACCATGTGTTTTAGAAAAACTAAGGTTTCATTTCACTACCATTTCAGAATCTTAAGCAATTATTATTGACATTTATTTCTTTCCATCGTCTACACCCCCCACTTGTGACGGTTACCTTGACTGCCAACTTAATGGGATCTGCATCAACTAAGACAAAGGCCACTAGAAATGACTGCAAGAGAATCTCCTGGCTTAGATGTAAATATGTCTGGTGAAGGAACCATGCTGCCTGCTTGCCTGCCTTTTGCTCCTTGCTGGTGAATGCATTTATCTAGCTGTTGCTGTTGTTTGCATTCTTTGCTAATATAAGGATCCAGCTCCTTTGGAGCTCCAATGTTAACAGAAGGCTTGCAATTCTCCAGGTTTTCAGTGACAGACTGGTATTGCTGAGACATCCAACCACATAGACTAGGTAGCTGGTGAGTTTTCAGCCTCTCCAGTTTTCAAATTTGGACTATGCCAATATAATAAAGGCATCATATCATATATCTTCAATTTATTGGAACTTTTCATCTAATGAACCCTATCAGTCTCTTTATTAAGACCTCATATTTCAAGTACTTTGAAAGCAGAATCTCTATAATGCAACTTATTTCGAATATATCGTGATATCCTTATTTATGGATAACAATTTTAGTGTAACTGAAATTAAGATTTAGTAGCTCTACATCACTGATAAAGATGAATAATAAAAATGCAGTTATCAGTTATTGGCCTTACTTCTAAGACTGGGGAATTCTGACGTTGATGAAAAGTACAACTCATTACTCAAAACTTATTCAGTAGAGGTAAACATTCTAGGAAATACACAGGTGATAATTTGTATTGAAAAATTATGATAACAGTATTTCTCCACCTATACTGATTGCAGGCACCAAATTGTTTATACTGTAACAGTTGTAATGTTGGACATAGATTTTTTTTTTACTAGATATCTATAAACACAACCTAATTAAAGTCTAGGTTATGCACATGAGTACTCTCTAGCATCTATGTTCTGTGGGATAATTCTCTTCTAAATTTAAAATACTAAATAAAATAAATTAATCAATGTCAAATAGCTGCAGTGTGATACAATTATATTTTTGACATATGACACAGGAATAAGCGGTCAGGAGTGATGACAATAACATACAATTTTATATTAACACAGAGCAGGTGTAATTCACCCACCAGTGCTCATGCATGTTTTATTGCCGTTCGGTATCCACCAAGAAAAACCACTCAAACATGGGTTAAAGTCAATAGAAAGTATTTATTACTCAGATGGTAACTACCTAATTGTTTTAGACCTTAATGTAGTCCTGAGCCTCTGCCTTTCTCAGGGTGAGCTTTTAAGCTCAGTTGACACACCTTAGTTAGCAAGAACATTTAGCCAGAAGCAGAAATAGAGAAGTTAAAAATGCAAGGTTAGTACATTTAGGGATTTTGCCACAATGACTGATGTTGATGAATTAGGCCTTTGTTTTTGTTTTGACAGTGATTCTGTCTATATGCCTGGTTTCAAGCCTCAATGGTACGTCCCTCACTGTTTCAGTATATTAATGTTTGAGGAGGACCTACTAAGGTCTGGGGAACTGTTATAGTGTTAGTCAGGGTTCTCTAGAGGAAAAAACAGACAGAAAGAATATATATATATATATATATATATATTCTTTCATATATATATATGATAGTTTGAGGGGCTGGAGAGAAGGTTCAGAGGTTAAAAGCACTGGCTGTTCTTCCAGAGGTCCTAAGTTCAATTCCCAGCAACTATTCATGAGACCTGGTACCTTCCTCTGGCCTACAGGCATACATGCAGATAGAATACTGTATACATAATAAATAAATAAATCTTTAAAAAAAGATAGTTTGCATTCTTTTTTAAAAAACTAAAAAAGAATATATATGTACATATACATATATAATTGTAGTATATACACACATACTATATATATAATATGTATATGTTTCAAAATTGTATTTTTGAGTTGCTTACAGACTATGTGGTGCTATTACTTAAAAATGGCCATTTTCTAATATAAAGGCCACTATGTTGAGTTCATGAGACTGGATGTCTCCACAGGTGTTTAGTCTACATTGAAGTCCCAAGTAAAGGCATACCCGAGTAACAGAATAAACTAACTTAATAGCAAAAGAGAGGGCAAGAAAGGTAAAGGAAAATTTTTCTAATTATATGTCCTTTTATATAGGCTTCAACCAGATTTGTTCAGATTTAGGGTCTTATGAACTCAATAATACAGATTTGAGGTAGGTTTTGTTGTCATATAAAATAATCCAATCAAGAAAATTCTTCATAGGTGTTACCAAATGCTTGCGGTTTATTTGATTCAGTTGTGGTAAAGTTGACAACCAATGTTAGCCATAACACTTGCTAAATAAGGTTTCTGGATATCCATCAGCTTTGTTGTTTGTTTGTTTTTAAGTCTTTGGACTGCATTATTCTTTTTTTAACTTAGGAAACAGTATATAAATCAAATAAAAAGTCAAGTATTCTAATGATACAGAACTTGCATATTTAAAAGGATCAAATTCATTGATTGTTTTTAGAAGAATCATGTGATGACAATAGATTCTAATTTCAAATAAATTATCCCTGAATACCAACTTAAGGAAAATTGAGATTATTTCAAATACAAGACATTAACAGTTCCTAAATATAATTTAGGCCAACAAAGGGGTTCATTTTATTCCCAGAAACTTAACAGTGTTAAATATATCATCCCTATAAACTAGTTGGAAGGTTTTTATATACACTATATCCAAAGAGATTGAAGAATGGATTAACAGGGAGCGTTGTTTGGCCTGTGCTTTTAAAGGCTCATCTCAAAAACGACCAAATCCACAAATAATAGGAATAGAGTAAGGAGTATACATCCAGATACAAGTCATAGAAATACTTACAACAAATAGTAGAATTATTAATGGCTAGCCAGGAGAAGGTGGATCTTCAAGTATAAGAAGCATAGAAAATACCAAATAGACTGGAAAAGAGATAAATTTTCCCATGAGAGATAATTACTAAAATACTACTGTACAGAATGAAGAATAATTTAAAAGCTGCAGTGGAAATGACCAAGCGGTATATAAATGTAGGTTTATCCAAAGCACCTGGGACTCTAAAAGGCCAAAATGCCTAAACAAATGTTGTACCAGCCGGGCAGTGGTGGTGCACGCCTTTAATCCCAGCACTCGGGAGGCAGAGGCAGGCGGATCTCTGTGAGTTCGAGACCAGCCTGGTCTACAAGCTA
>NW_004949102.1:3413776-3450341 GCF_000317375.1 Microtus ochrogaster | reverse complement strand
CAAAGATGTCCAGTCAGGACTATTAAACATAGCAAAACTTTTGATAAAAATATATAAAATAAGAAATACATTTGATGATAAAACTAATTATATTTATTTTCTACTTACAAATCCAGTTCTACAGAAGGGACTAGAAGGAAAACTTCAACATGAAGAGGTTACCACACCAAAACAAAATACAAGTAATAAATAAACTTAGACCAGCAAATCAAAAGAGGTGGGAAAAAACCCACAGTACCAGAAAAAAACAAAAAACAAAAAACAAACCATGACTCAACAAACACGATTGATTGAATAACTTCAACATCAATGGTCTCAATTCCTCAATAAAGAAACACAGACTAACACATTGAATTTAAAAACACAGGGCATGTCTGTCACTCTCCTATATCAAAAAAAAATCTTAAAATCAGGGATAGATAAAACCTCAGAGAAAAAGGATGGGAAAACATATTCAAAGCAGCTGGACCTAAGCAGTAAGCCAGCAGTTATTTTAATATATGACAGAGTGGCCTTCAAACTAAAACTAATCATTAGAGGTAGTGCATCCTCATCAATAGAAAAATTCCCCAAGATAATATTACAATTCAAAACATTTCTGCACCAAACACAAAAGCACCAAAGATCATAAATGAAACACTACTATATTTAAAATCAGATGCTGAATTTCACACAGTGAAAGTAGGTGACTATAATATTGGACTCTAGCCAGTCAAGTGGTAATCAGACAAAAATTAAACAGAGAAATGCTGGAGCTAACTGATATCATAAGCCAAATGGAACTAAGAAAAATTTACAGATAATTTCACCTAAACAGAAAACTTTCTTCTCAGCAGTTCACTGCACTTTCCCAAAAAATGACCACATACTCAGCAGACACAAGGAAAGTCTCACCAGATAAAAGGAAACTGAAACAACAGCATGCATCCTATCAGACCACCATTGATTAAAGCTGGATAAAGAAAGCAACAGAAACAGTAGAAGCCTTACAAACTCAGGAATATAAGACAATTCACTACCAAGTGAAAAATGGATCAAGAGAGAAAGAAAGAAATTATAAACTTGGTTGATTTTAATGATAAGGAATGAATACAAAATATACCCAAATTTATGGGACACAATGAAGATGGATCTAAGAGGCAAATTTAGAGCACTAAGGAACTATATAAAAAAAAAACTGAAGAGACCTCATGTTAGTAACTTAATTGCAGAATTGAAAACTCTAGAACAAAAAGAAGAAATAATACACAAAATTGTAGGCAGCAAAAAAAATTCAACTCAGTAATGAAATCATAAAATTGAAACAAAGAAAACGATATGAACAATTAAACAGGGAGGTGTTACTTTGAGAAAATCATCAAGATTAACAGTCTCTTAGCAAAATTATATAAAAGGCAGAGAGAAAATATCTAAATTAAAAAATAGAGATGGAAAGTAAGGTAGAACTCCAGACATGAAGGAAATCCAGGGGTTCAGAGGGACAGATGAGACCACAAATATCCTTATTCCCAAAGCACAGAAAGATCTAACAAAGTAAGAGAATTACCGACCAATTTACAATATGAACAAAGATCCAAATGTTCTCAATAAAATACTTTCAAACTGAATACAAGAACACATTAAAATGATCATCCACTATGGTCAAGTAGGTCTCATCCAAGAGAGGCCAGGATGATGCACCGTATGTAAACTGATAAATGTAATCCACCTTATAAATGAGCTGAAAGTCAAAAGACAACTGGTAATCTCATTAGATGCAGAAAAAAAAAACATTTGACAAAATTCAAAACCACCTCATGATAAATGTCTTGAATAGAATAGAGATATTATGGACAACCTCAT
The DNA here is from genome assembly GCF_000317375.1 of Microtus ochrogaster. Lineage (NCBI taxonomy): Eukaryota > Metazoa > Chordata > Mammalia > Rodentia > Cricetidae > Microtus > Microtus ochrogaster. The sequence goes on along the minus strand of NW_004949102.1, from coordinate 3,448,499 downwards.
CAAGTCCATAGGCAATATCAACCTAAAGGGAGAGAAACTCAAAGACTTTCCTCTACAATCAAGAACAAGACAAGGTTTTCCACTCTCTCCATAGATATTAAATATATTACCAGAAGCCTTAGATAGATCAATAAGACAACTGAAGAAAATCAAGCAGCTACCTGACATAGCTAAAAAAATCTGAATAATAAAAGAACTGCTCGAGGTATCACAATCTCATAATTAAATCTGTGCTTCGTATCAATAGTAAGAAAAACATTGTGGTACTGGTATAAAAATAGACAAGATGAATAATGGTACCTAATTGATGACACAGACATAAGTCTGCAGATATATGGACACCTGATTTTTTTTTTTATAAAGAAGCCAGAAATACATACTGGAAGAAAAGACTGTATTTTTAACAATTGGTATTGGTCAAACTGCATTGCTGCACATAAAAGAATTTAAGTAGGTCCATACTTATCACCCGCACAAAACTCCAAATGGATCAAATACCTCAGCATAAAACCAGGTGCAATAAATATGCTATAAGAGAAAGAGAGGAATTACCTTGAATTCATTGACACAACAGAAGACTTCTGAACAGAACACAATTAATGAAGGCAGTAAGATAAAAAGTAATACATGGGTCCCCATTAAAAACATCTGCGGGGAAAAGGACATCATCATTTGGACAATGCTGAAAGCTATAGAATGGGAAAATATTTTGCCAACTACACATCTAGTAAAGGGCTACTATCCAAAAAGTATATAAAAAATAAGCCTGGACTAGAAGTAAATAAATAACTGTTTAAAGTATAGTATAAAACTAAAGGGATAATTCTTAAAAGTGGAAATTAAATGGCTGATACATGAATAAAGAAATATTCAGCACACTTAGTTATCAGGGAAATGCAAATCAAACTAAGTTGAGATTTCATTTTACACTTGTCAGAATAGCCAGATCTATAAAACTGATGACAGCTCATGACTGAGAGTGTATGGAGTAAGGGAAACACATCTATTGCTGATGGGAGTACATGCTTGTACAAACACTACTAAAATCATTGCAGTGGTTCCTCAGGAAGATAGGCAGTATCTTCCTCAAGATCCAGCTGTACTTCTCTTGGACATATATCCAAAGGATTTTTCATCCTACTACAGAGAAATTTACTGCACCATATTCATTGGTGCTCTATTTATAATCGTCAGAAATTACAAACAGACTAGGTGCCCCTCAAGGGCTGAATGACTAAAGAAAATGTGATACATTTACACAATGGAATATTACTCAGGTGTTTCAAATATGGCATCATGAAAGTTATGGTTAAATGGATGGATCTAGAACAATGATCTGTAACCTACACTGAAAGAAAGAGATATGACTTGTGTTCAGATATATTTGGATATTAGCTATTAAGTCTTCAATAAGCAGGTTATAATGCCCAATAACATAGAAGATCAGGTGTAGAGAATGGGACTAAAGGGGTGATGGATCTCTCTAGAAAGTGTAAAAAGAATATATAGTTATGAATGGTTAGGAGTTCTGTAATGGTAGAGGCTGGCAAGAGGAGGGAGAAAGGAAATGGGAGCAACAGCTAGAACTTAGGCAAATTTGAGAGGTTATTTAGAAATATAGTTGAAGATTCCTAAATTGTATACTTATTTGAAGAAGAGTTGAATGGAATTATTACATGAAAGAAAGATATGGAGCTTCACCTGTACAGCTCTCATCAAGAAAGGAAGCTTCCAGTTCTGGTTTGGATTACATCTAATCAAGTTTGGAGCAACAGTGTCCCAGAAGAACTTCTGAACAACTGAGGCTATTGTCAAAACTATTGGTAGTTTTGCAAACAAATGATAAGATCATATTTGATGAATACAATATCTATACAACTCATTAAAATGGGGAAGTTTAGATGATGCCTACCTATAGCCTTTACCACATTATTGAAAGGGACTCTGCATGCTCCCGTGGGAGAAAATTAAAGATCACCCTAGCCACAAACACTCCATGTACAATGGATGACCTGCCTGCTAGGTGCGCTAGTCGATAGTGCCTCAAAGCTTCAGTCTACCCAATCTGTATCTGACTTGGTTTAAGGCCAACTCCAGCTGATCGAATCCATAACAAGACTTCTCAGGTGACAAAGAAGCTGTTACTGGACAGACGAGGGACCTAGGGGAAAACAAAATACTACTGTTCTGCTACAGGAAAGTAGCAACAAAGCTACTCCTAATGACATTCCACTGTACACAGTCCTCATCAGAGAAGCTTCTCATTATAACATATTGGAACAAATACAGAGACCCACAATTGGATAATGTGTAGATTTTGAGAAACCTTAGAACAGTCAGTTCAAAATGGGGTGTCTCTACCAAATCCCTCCCATCAAGGTTCAGGGAAACTCGCAGAAAAAGAGGCAGAAACATTATCAGTGTCAAAGGGTAGGCCAGATGGTATCTTAGCATTGAGAAGGGAAGTGGATACAATACCCCATCATCGCTAACCCCCAAGCCTTTTTAATTGATAACGCTTGTAAATAAAAATTTAATTCTTCCAATGGAAAAATTTTCACTAAGTTTCCTAAACACTCTTATGGGAAGGGCCCATGCCTAGCAGTAGATGGCCAGCATAAAATTAACTCAACAGCATTTTTAGAGGTTCCTTGTCAGATAATTGTTTGTTAAACTTGCAAGCCATTTTAGTATATATTGTATCTTTTCTGCTTTACTATTTTTGTAGGATTCCTGTGTATGTGAACATGTGTGTCTTTACAAATGTACCTGCTTCTCGTGCTTTTTCTTCTTTTTGTGCATTTTTCTGCTATTCCTATTGCTTCATTTTGTTTTTTCAACCAGAGAGAGAAAGAAAGAGTGTGGATTTTGATGGAAGAGAAGGAGGGAAACATCTCAAAGGAATTCAGGGAGAGGAAACTGTGATCAGAATACTGCATGAAAAAAATTCTTTTTAGTAAAAGAAAAACTTTTCTCAATTTATTTCTCTCTCTTCCTCTTTTTTCTTATGTATCCTTTTCCCTCTTTCTTCTCCATATTATTTTTTTGTTCAGAATATGTAGGAAATACAGAAATCATATAGATAATAGACAGCCAGACAAATGTAAAAAGGAAATCTCATATACAGGCTACACAATATATGCCAAGTGACAAATGACTCTACATCTTAAATATCTCTTTGATGCATCCATTGTTTCACACCATTTCTTCCAGAATTTATCTCTCCTCACCTCCCATTTCTTTGCCTGAATTTCGATAATAAACCATATTACCTGATCTTCCTACTCTTAAAAATTTCAGAATTTTGTTTGCACTGTTATTAAAGATTCAAAACTGTTAGCCTTTGTCAGGAAGACTTTCTTTTCTAGTTTAGATAAAGTTTGACTTCTATAAGCCACTTTATAAACCTAAGCTGGAGTCAATACCTGTTCCTCTGTTATTTTAATTTTTTAATTGATTTTACTGAGCTATACATTTTTCTCTGCTCCCCTGCCTTCCTCTCCCCTCCCCTTCAACCCTCTTCCATGGTCCCCATGCTCCCAATTTACTCAGAAGATCTTGTCTTTTTCTACTTCCTATGTAGATTAGATCTGTGTATGTCTCTCTCGGGATCTTCATTGTTCTCTAGGTTTTCTGGGATTGTGATTTATAGGCTGGTTTCCTTTGCTTCATCTTTAAAACTACTTATCAGTGAGTAGATATGGTAATCGTCATTCTAGGTCTGGGTTACCGCACTCAGTATGATGTTTATTTGCTCCAAAAATTTGCCTGCAAATTTCAAGATGTCATTTTTTTCTGCTGTGTAGTACTCCATTGTGTAAATATACCACATTTTCCTTATTCATTCTTCAGTTGAGGAACATTTAGGCTGAAAAGCTTCTGTAAAGCAAAGGACATGGTCAATGAGACAAAACAACAGCCTACAGAATGGGAAAAGATCTTCACCAACCCCACATAAAAGAGAGGTCTGATCTCCAAAATATACAAAGAACTCAAGAAATGGGTCATCAAAAGAACACATAATCCAATAAAAAATGGAGTATACAGACCTAAATAGAGATCTCTTAACAGAGGTATCTAAAATGGCTAAAAGACACTTAAGGAAATGCTCACCATCCTTAGTCATAAGAGAAATGCAAATCAAAACAACTCTGAGATTCCATCTTACACCTGTAAGAATGGCCAAGTTTAAAAACACTGATGACAACTTATGCTGGAGAGGCTGTGAGGAAAAGAGAACACTTCTGCATTGCTGGTGAAAGTGCAAACTGGTACAGCCCTTTTGGATGTCAGTCTGGCAATTTCTCAGAAAATGAGAAAACAACCTTCCTCAAAACCCAGCAATACCTACCACCTTTGGGTATATATTCAAAGGATGTTCTATCATACCACAAGAGCATGTGTTCAACTATCTTCAAAGCAACATTGTTTGTTATAGCCATAACCTGGAGACTCCTTCTTGAGCTTTACTTCATGGAACCCCTGCTTCCTCAGCATTAATCAGTCTCTCTGAACTCTTTCACCATTGTGTTTTCTATCATGTCTTAGTCCTAGCGATTTGCTCTGATTGCCATGACCATTCTTCCTCCTCCCCAAACCACATAGTTTTAAGTAACATACCATTTTTTAGAGTTTCCATTATTCTCTTTAAATGTCTTTGAGCTCACAGGTCCAGGGAGGGCTTTTCTGTTGTCTACACCATATTCAAGGATGAAATATCTCTTATTAGATTTGGTAAAATCATCAGAGTGCATGAGTCATTATAAGAACTAATTCATTAAATATGTTATGAGGGTAGAAGATTTTCAAAAAAATTTAAAATTATCAATGGTAATGGTTTTTCCTATTTAATTTTTGGGTACATTATTGGTAAAGAACATATATTATTATATGCATTATTATATAGGCATGTCTTTTAGTTGGTTCAGCAAAATTCTTTCCATAATAACATGTTTCTGATACAAGAAAATTAAAGTGAATAACAAAAACATGGACCCTCAGAAATCTGCAGGAAAGGAAAGGTGTATGAGAGGGTTCAAAAGATGGAAAAGGGAGTGGGAATTTATGTCATTTTATTATCTTAAGAATAAAAGAAAAATTATAACAAGCAAAAGCAATTACTTTTATAATACTAGAAAAATTAAGATTGTTGTTACAAAACATATTATATCCTGTATTGATAAAACAATACATTCATAATTTTTCATTTTAGGTATTATATGTGTTTATGAATATTTTCTTTGGATAATTTTAGTGAAATTTCAGAAGATCAAAAGCCAAATGAGAAAAAAAAGTTTTGCAGCAAACTAGTTTTGAGTAATAAATGTGTTAAGCATATATCCTGTAACTTTTTTCTGACAATTTTCATAATTGGGTAATTTACATAAAATGTCTAGAATTTGCAGGTAATTTTGGCTTCATATTAGCACAACCATGCGTTTTCATCCTGAAAACACAACAATAGGGATCCATTATACTATTCCACTGACAGCTTGCAAGCTTCTAGTATACTTTTCTATAATAACAACGAAAACTTTCCTGCTTTGAAAATCAATACAGTTATAATATCTGCAAATTTTGAGTAAAATGTAAGAATAGAGGTCTAAGGTGTACATAAATATATGTGAAATTGTGTGTAGGTAGATATTGGACATGAAGGGATAGAGAAAGGCAGAAAGGACAAAGAAAAGCATAGAATATAAGTGGATATTCTGTGATTAAAATACAAATTTTCCTACATAAGAAAATAACATTTGGCAATGATACGTGTTTATTTATTTATTCAACAACACTAAATTAATAAAAACACAGAACACTTGCTTTTGTGTAAGGCACAGTATCTCTTGACCTCTGCGTACAGTTGTGAGAAAGATTCTGGTTGCTTTAAAGAACATGGATACTTTCATCCTCAGCAGAACTCATCTAACATCAAAGTTTCCTTCCTCATGGGAAAAAGTAAGCCAGATTTCTACATATTTTTTTTTAACTTTTGATGTCAGTAACTGCTATTACGATAAGTATGTTAACATTATTTATATAATTAAACAAAATATATTAGATATTAATTTTCACAGTTGCTATTTTGAAGAAATAGAGAATAGCATGTACAATTATATACATAAGTATCATAATTTTATTTTTATTTATAGCTGAAAAGAGTTCCTATGTATGTATCACATTTTCATTATCTAGTCATCTCTTGATGGACATTTAGACAAATTCTATCTCTTAGTTGTGAAAAGAGAAGCAATTAATAAATATGACCAAGTATCTGTGCAGCAGTAGATAGGTTAAGTGGTATTTTTCTAGGCAGCTTTTATTTACTTTCAAGATTTTCTGACCCTTGTTATTGTCTCTTTTATAAAACAATACTTCAATAAAAGAGTTAACATTGGATTTTAAAATGCTCACCAAGAAAATAGCTTCAAAAATTTAATGTTCAAATCACAAAAAAATTTATGAAAATGAGAAAAGAAAGGTGATAAAAGGTGCACTTGCCACATTGCAACAATTTCTGTATAAGACTTATGGCATGGGAATTACATTTTAAATATTCAGAGCTGTATTATACCATACTTGTTATTCCAGGGAAGTACACACTTGTTTTTGGAAACATTGGGTTGTTTAATGATCTATATGCCTTGGGAAAAAATTGAAAGGTAATTTAATAGGGGTCTGCTCACATATGGGAAGGGTTCATAACCTTCCATGTTATAACCTTAACTGCTTTCTCTCTTCTAAGCAGTAAGTCTAAGTGTACGATTTACTTCCTATGGCCCCTTATTAGCAGTTTCTCCGTGCATTGTTGGCCAATTTGACCCTAGCTATACCTCTATAGACACTCCCTTCAATAATTCTTTTCTGGTTATTTTCATGGAGATTATCAACTATTTTTTTTCTTCTAGGATTCTTATAAGTACAGTTTATCTCTTAAGAAACAAACTTTACAAAAATAATAAGGTGTTGATTTGTAGGGATGAGCATACACTAAATAATGTAGGACAGTAAAACTAATCGGAAGTCATTTAGCTCTGAATGTCATGAGATCAATTCAAACTGAATAAACTAAAACAAAATAAGTATGATATATAGGCTCAGCAACACAAGGTGGTTGTAGTATAGATGCCCCTTCCCAGTTTACTCTAGGAATATTTTGATCATTACTTTGGGTGTCTTATTAGCATAGTGGTTAAAAGGATGAACTGTAATAAGGCAGGACTGTAGCGGAAGCACAAACGAATCCATGCAAACTCACAATGACTAAGTAAAACTGGCCCAGACAACTTGTCAGTGAACCAAAAGCATGGTTCTAAAGACAGTTGCTCCTGGCCAATCACAACACACCAACAGTGACTGCCAGTTTCAAAAAAAAATCTTACTAATCAGAAATGTACCTGAAGCATCTTAATTTCCCTAATCACATAAAATCTTTTGATATTTTTACAATAAGGAGCTTGTGTACTAGGAGCTGCTGGACTCTGTGCCCTTGACTTCCCATCTTCTCACCCCCTGCCCCCCCCCCCCCCAGAATGGGTACTGCACACAGACAGCAACAACAAACCAGCAAAAACTACACTGCAGAGCAAGACTGCCTGGACTTTAATCCCGGCCGTTGGGTTTCTTTCATGAGACCTAAGCTTGGCCCTGCTGATTCAATATCCTCTTTTATAAGTGGATGTCATAGCATCCTTGTTTAAGATTTTTGTTAAAATAGGGGCTTGAGAGATGACTTAGTTTAAGAACACTGCCTGGTCTTCTAAAGTTCCTGAATACAATTCCCAGCAACCACATAGTAGGTCACAACCATCTATAATAAGATCTGGTGCCCTAGTCTAGGAGGTCCTTCTGTATTTGTGTTGCTTTCATTGGTTGAATAAAGAAACTGCTTTGGCCTTTTGATAGGGAAGAGTTTAGGTAGGCATGGAAAAAGAGAAATGAATGCTGGGAGGAAGAAAGCAGAGGCAGAGAGCCAACATGGAGCTGCCAGGTCAGACATGCTGAATCTTTCCTGGTAAGCCAAGAGCTCGTGGTGATATAAAAATTATTAGAAATGGGTTGAATCAAGATGTAAGAGTTAGCCAATAAGAGGCTAAAGCTAACGGGCCAGGCAGTGTTTACAAGATGTGTATCTTGTCCTGCTTCCATCTTAAAAAAAGAAAATGCATCAGGGTCCAATCTCAACAGGATTCACATGTTCCAGGGTAGGAGCATGAGGATTAGAATTATTAAGCAAAAGGCACAGAGATGTGAGAGAAATAAAAGACAGAAGCACGGAACAGCACTAGGAGGGGAATTCACTGAATATTGAAATTACCCGTGTTTATTTTCTATCTGCTTACAAACCCTACTGCAAAGGGTGACAGGGGAGGCAACAGACTTCATTAACATGACATAAGGAACAAATAGGGCATCCTCCGTCAAGCACTCTGTTGTTGGAACAGGACATGGAATGACCACAGCCTTAGACCAAGTATCCTGAAGGCAGTTACTCCTTGGAACCTACTACCAATCTCTTTTGAAGAAGCAGGAATAGACTTAAATTCTCTGATCTCCAGTCAGGTGGAGCAGAACCACCTATATTGGTCCTCAAAATACCAATGAACCACACCATAATTCAGGACCTCTTGTTAGTAGACACATCTGTTGCCAACAACAAAGAACCAACTCAGGCTCTCTGAACTAGAGTCAAGGTAGAAAGAACTCATATCTTGGGTACTGGCAAAAATGTCATCTAACTAACACAGATTATAGAACACATATAACTTGTGGGTTCAAACTACAAGTCCAAGTGGAAAATTTCCCAAGATCCTCTGAGGTGTATATGCTTTAAAATATTCCTGTTAAAAAACACATCCTTGTATTCATGCTTGAATGGTTTCAGAAAAGGATCCCACACCTAGGAATATAATAATACTCTATATGCCTTCTAGGATTGCGATGTGGCTGCAGAATGGGGCAAATAGATTCAACACAGTAGCTTTGGGAAACAGTGACTTCTGCATGTGCTATCATGGGGAAAACAATGACTTCCACATGCCCTATACTGTACCTGTATCTATATGTTCTTTTAGCTATGAAATTCTGACTTTTCCTTACTCTTTTTTTCACTGTATTTTCAAGTGGATTGGTTTCTTCCCTACACAGAACTATGTGCACTACTGGAAGATGCTACAGCTGCTTGAGCTTCCTCGATGTTTACAACTCTCCATCTCAGAACGAACATAGCATTATTTAACATCCAGACATCCATGATTTACCGTTCTTCACCACCACACAGAGTCCTGAACTAAAAGTTTGCTCCAGTGACACACAAAGGTATGTGTTTAGGTACTTGGATAAGAGGAGGCACTTATATATGCAGTTAGGATCAGAGAGTTTTTCCTTATATTTAGCAATATACAGGTGAGATTCCGCCATGCTTTTCTTGACCAGAGATCTCATTTCTTTTAACACTGAGCAATGTTTATTTGGAATTCTTCAGTTTATATATCTATTAAAAGTTTTCTGCGGGTATAATTTACTAACCAATGCTGTTAAATGCCAAGAAACACATCTCCTTAAATTGTAATAATGTTTTGTAGTGTTTTATAAACAATTATCAAAAGTGTTCCTTAGTCTGAATCATTTTACACTTCAACTAGCAGTTGTGTGTTCATCCTGCCCTACATTCTTTCTAGTATTTGGTGTTTTCAGTTTTCTGATTTTTAGCTGTTCTTACAGCTGTGTAGAAAAGTGGCATCATTGTTTTATTTCAAATTGCTTATATAGTTTTCCTGAAATATATTATGGAACATTTCTTTTCTTATACTTACTTGTCATCTATAAAAAAGGCTTTGATGGTGATGTCTCTATTAAAGCCTTTATTTGGTTCATTTTATATATGTGTTGTTCTTTTTATCTTTGTTCAAATCTTCAGTTCATTTATATTTTCCACTTTATTATGGTTAAATAGTTATTTTAAGTTTCTCTCCCATTGAAGTACCTTGACAATATTTTATTCTGTTCTTGCATCTTTAAACATTAGCTCCCTGTTTTTCCCGATATAACTATCTCTATACTCCATAGTTGATTTTATTATATATTTATCTCTCTACTTATCTATTTATTGATCAATTGATCTATCATCTATCTATATCTATCTGTCTATCTATCTATCTATCTATCTATCTATCTATCTATCTATCTATCTATCCATCCATCCATCTATCTATCATCTATCAGTCATCTGTCTTCTGAGTGTGTGTATGTGCATGTTTGTGTGTGTGTTTGTGTGTGTGTTTGTGTGAATGTGTGAGTGTGTGTGTAAATTCAGGCATAATGTACAAGAGAAGCAGAAATAAAAAGTGGTGTGTATGGTCTTTGGGCCTATATTGCCTCTGTCTTTTATTGAACCTATGATCCTATACTGTCAGCATTGAAGTACAGCGCAGATTTTCCTTCACTTTAGGTGGAAGAAAATGCTTAAAGTAAACTGCAGTAGTATGTTTACCTTCACCGAGGAGAGGATGGTTCTGATAAAATTCTAGTCTTGTCTTTTAGGAAAGCCTGATTAAAAAGAGGTGCTAAGTTGTTTTTCAAAGTGGCTATAACCCCCTCCTTCTGCAGACAGCAGGGAAAGATTTCTCTGCTCTTCTCTGTGATCACCAGTTAGACCTCCAGGAAGTAAATTGCAAAAGGACAGGCAACATTCCGAAAGTCTTTAACTCTCACACTTATCTATTCTGAGCCTCCAGCAATCCATCAATTGCAGTGTAAAGTTGACTGGAAACTGGATCCTACAGAGGCTGTTGGTATAGGTACTGTGATGGATTCTGCTTCTAACTTGGTCTGCTTACCTGCTTATATCTACACTTTGATTCTGTATCTGCCTATCTACAGTTCCAGTTTGTGAAAAAAATGTTGTGCAGTTTGGGACCTCCCTACTTGCCCTTTATTCTCCCTGTATCCTACCTTCATTTTTCTACTTAATTTTTGTAGTTTTTGTGTCCTCTTACCATTTTCAAGCTCCTCAGCTTCATAGTCTCTACTGTTGCTGCCTTGCTGTTATTTTCATCCAGTGCATTTAAAAAAAAATTCCCAACATTCTTTTTGCATACCTAGGTTTTTGACGAGGTCATTTTACATCTTTTTGTTTATTTGTTTTCGTTATCTGTAATCTACTAAACCCATTTTGTCAATACTATACAACATGCATTTAACTGAATTCATGCCTTTGTCATCTAATTCTAGCATATGTGTCACTGTTAAATCAGTTTCTATTGTTTAATGCTCTCCTGGGGGGGGGGTGAGAGTTTCTTACTTACCTCAATGTTTTTTTGTTTTTTTTTTTTTTTCTCAATCTCTTCATGTGAGAGACTGTGGTTTTACCTTTCCTAGGCCAATATATCTTTGTGTTTCTTTATATAATTTTGCAATTTCTTTTGGGATACAGCTAAATATTTTGGATAAGCTATTATACTATTTGTTAGTGGGCTTTGCTTTTTCGAGTGATCTGTCACTAAGTCATCACACTTGTAAGCCAGTGTATGACTGACTCATTGAAGGATCCATATCTTAGATTTTGCTACTTTACCGTGACTCTGGTGCAACACAATTGTCCCAGCACTCTCAGAGATAAGTTTTATTTTTATATACTTTTTACCCTTTGCACTTCCCAGTGAGCTCAATTTACACAGAGGCGTATGCTGGCTGGTTCTCAGAAGATGTTATAAGCTCTTTGGTTATTTACTGTGTGTATCTATATCTACATCCATTGCTTTTTCTCTATAAAATTTCTCTGAGTATTCTAACCATCATTACCATATTCTTAATTTCTTTTAACTATCAAGTCTTCTATTAATTGTCTATTAAAAGTCTTCAGTGTCCTCTGAGCTTGTAGAAAACTCCTCAGGCTATTGACTAAGGTACAAACAATCATTTTTTTCCTATTTGTTATGTGATGTCCTTCCCCATTCTAACCTGTGGATTAATGTATAGAAACCATAGTTATATTAAGTTTGTTTATTGCTTTATTTGATTGTGTCTGGTCTATCTACTTCATCATGAACAGAAACAAAAGATTCCTCCTACTTGTTACAGTCCTTATAGAGAATATTTTTTCATAAGTATCTTAAATTCACATATAAAATCAAGCCTTTTTTACAATATCTAAACAAGAAGTGTGTTTTAAGTATACAATAATCTAACATTCATTTTAATTTTGGCCCCTCAATCCTTCCATTTGCATTTTAATGCAAAATGTAAGGTGAAAACAGGTACAGACTTAAGAGAATAGCTAACTCTGATACCCACAATTATACCATCCTTTTGGCCTCAGTTAATGGTATTCATCATTGACAAATAAGTCAGAGTATCATCAGAATTGATAGATAATATTTGTCTGAAAAAGTAGAGACCATAAAAGTTATTTTCTGGAAGTTGGGTATCTCTAATGAGAGAATATTTTGGGTTATTTGTTTTATTATATTATAGTTAAAGTGTCTATGTCTTATTGTGTTCATTGCACATATCCAACAATTAATTTGTATATATACAAATATATATATCCATGGCAATTGGGAACAGACTTGTGAGTTGCTACATCAATGCACCACTGTTCACACATGGGAGACCAGAGCAAGATGTCAGGTGTATTTGAGACAAGGTCTGTTAGTGTACAAACTAAACTGGCTGGCCACTGAAATCTCAGAATCTTCTTGCCTCTTGGATTATAGTCAAGTGACACCATTATCCCCTTCTTACATGGGTGCTGATGATCAAACTCACATCCACATGTTTTTAGATCAAGTGCTTTTGCCACTAAGCATCTCTACAACCCCTACTTTATTCCTTAGAAACAATATATCTAATAAGAATCCAAAGTATTCCATCTACAAATAAATATTCATGTTATCAAAAAACATAATAAATAAAAGATCTTCTGCTTTGTTAAGGTTGAGGCTTTGAAATATAGCATATCTAGTATAACGAGTTAGGAAACCTAGTGACCAGAACTTTGTTTCAGGAAGTTCTAGATAAGAGAAACCAATGCTATAAAGGCGCACTACTGGGTCAAACTGATCTGATTTGAAGAAAGAAGACAGCCACTTATTTTATTTGCTTATGATCTAAATGTTTTACTCCCCTTGAGTTATGTATTTTGAGTCAGATAACTAAATTCAGGAATTTATCTCAATTTACATACTCTGATCATTATTCTATTCTTATCATTATAGTCATTCATCAAAGTATAACATTGAATGCAAATATGCCTAAAGTATATCTCGACATGACAAATAAACTGTCCTTGGTATCAAAGTCAATTCTATGAGTCTCATATTTATCTTAATGGTAAAATTCTTATTTTATATAGTCTTATCTGTGAAATAATGGTATCAATATGCTTTTAGCAATATATTGTATCTCATCACGTATAATGTCATTGCTTTGTTTGTTCTGTTGTCAAATATGCTACTATTGTGTTCAAAATCAGGTAATATTATCCCTTGGAGCACTTTACATTTCTGCCTACCTGACAAATGACTATATATTAAAATCTTTACTTTTTCTCTCATTCATTATAATTATTTAATTACCAACAGATAATTTTCAAAGTTTTCCATATGAGATGTAAGTAATATGGTTATTGTTTGATAGACATGAATTTAGTAGATCATTTAATTCTCTCAGGAGTTCAATAATCCTAGACAAACTCATTTTATATGACTTTTATAAGGCTTTGTAATGTCATGCACTCTCAAATAAAGAATTTAGCATGAAGACACTGAGAGAAATCTTATTTTCTCTTGAGAAAATGAGAATTTAACTTTTAAGAATTGCAAAAGTTTGTGAATTTTTGCCAACTTAAAAATGTTGAAAAAACTAAAACTTTATTACAAAAGAGCATGTCTCTGAAATGAAGAAATCTGGAGGGTAAAATCCTTATAATCAAATTTATGTCATTTAAAGCATAAGTAAATATCATAAATACTAATGTCAAAGAATAATCAGAATAGTGTATTTTAATTTTAACTGCTATCATCACTACTAATTTAATCTAAATATTTTTTTCTGAAAAAATATAGAGTTATATTCTTTAATTTGACCAATGATTGGGAAAAGGCCAATACTGATCCAGAGAACCACCTGCTGTTGTCCAGGATGAGTGATATCAGACAACTATTAGTCATAAGAAAGAGCACTCCAAAACTGCAAAGAGTATATGAAAAATTTATCTTGACTAGAACATCATTCACACAATTGAGTGTTTATGGAAAGTTTGAGAAAGAGTAAATATGAATATTGCTCATGTTCCTTTCTTTTTTTTTTTTTTTTGTTTTTCGAGACAGGGTTTCTCTGTGGCTTTGGAGCCTGTCCTGGAACTAGCTCTGTAGACCAGGCTGGTCTCGAACTCACAGAGATCTGCCTGCCTCTGCCTCCCAAGTGCTGGGATTAAAGGCGTGCGCCACCACCACCCGGCTTCATGTTCCTTTCTTATAGACTTAGTTGTCTAAATATAGATATTTAAAATGTGAATGGACAGATGGGCCCTAATACAATGTTAAGGGGAAATTCTGTGATCATAGAATCTATAAGCATATCTGTTTATAAATGGCACAAATTATAGTTTTATATGCAAGTAAAAATAAAGGTTTATTTAATCCTGATGAATCAAAAAGGTCTGCCAATGAGATAAAAAGAAAATATTAAGCTGTAAGTAATTTAATAAGTTAGCAAGTATTAATCAAGTAAAGGGAAGAGTATTGAGACTATTGGACCAAGTAATACAAATATTTGAATCAAGGTATGATTTATGCTGTGAAGAAGCAAAGGTTAGACTCCTCTTTGTCTTACAAAAAATATTAACATTAGTGTTCAAGTTCTTTGGCAAAAACAAACTCCTATAGGAGTTCAAAATACAAAGGCTGAGAGGTTCACATAAGAGATTCTACAAATGGCAATAGCATCTCTTATACATATTATTGCTATATAGAAAGTTTATAAAATTTTCATAGCTTAATAGTCATACATATTACAATGTAATTTTAGTTCACATCGTATGGACTAATGTTGATAATCATTCATTCCCTTATGAAAAATTCCCTTATGAAATTGTGTATAAAAGGTCTTAGCTTACATTTTTTTTTTATGTTTGAGAAAATCATAGAGATGTTCCATGGGTTTATGTTTCTATATTCTGTACTCACTCCATCATTAATTATCTATCTTCCTTAAAATAAGGCTTTGCTTTGTGGTAAGAAAAAGAGGCAATCTCTTTACCCTTTTCAAAGGACATACTACATCTAAGATTACTTTCAAATGAGAGGAAGGTAATGACCTCTCTGATGGCTTCATTATTTTCCATCACTACTCACTCTGTTTTGTATCAGGTGCTTATCTGTGGTACCACTTGTGTTTTTTTTTTCATAATTATAACCACCTACTCTTATGGTTACTAGAAGTCACAAAAACATGAATTCAGAATCTCTATAAGTTTTACCATTTTAATAGGGCATCAGATTGAAGAACCTTATCTATGAAATTTGGTTAGTATGTAGACGTTTTTAAACAGAGCATTACTTAAAATTTAGTACTAGTATAAATTTTATACTATTTATTCTTCTAAAAGTTATTAATAATATTTTATGTTAAGACACAGAGTTCTATTACTCAGCATTTCCCTTCTGTATTAAATTTATAAGTAGTTTTAGTTACTAGTATGTAGTGTTGCTTATTTTATGTAGATTATGCTATAGTTATAAATAGACCTATATATAACAACATTCATACACGTAACCTCAAAGAGACTAAAAATTATGTTACAAAATTCATAACTACAAAAGGAGTAGACTTATAGCCAGTGTATAGAAATGTTTAAAATACTTTCAATTAAATTTTGTATTTTGGGAGAAATATTGTTTTAATTATTTTTTTGAGCTATATATTTTTCTCCACTTCCCTACTTCATTCCCTCCTCCCCTTATACATTCTTCCATGATTCCCATGCTCCTAATTTACTCAGGAGATCTTGTCATTTTCTACTTCCCATGTAGTTTAGATCCATAGATATCTCTCTTACAGTCCTCTTTGTTCTTTGTTGTCTAGGTTCTCTTAAATTGTGAATTGTAGGCTGTTTTTTTTTCTTTTTTGCTTTATGTCTAAAAACCAGTTATAAATGAGTACATATTATATTTGTTTTTCTGGGTCTAGGCTATTTCACTCAAGGTGATGTTTTCTAGATCCATCCATTTTCTCACAAGTTTCAAGATGTCTTTATTTTTTTTCCCACTGGGTAGTACTCTGTTCTATAAATATACTAGTTCTTCTTTGTCCATTCTTCATTTGAAGAGCATTTAGGTTGTTTTTAGGTTCTGGCTATGACAAATAATTCTCGTATGACCATAATTGAGCACATGTCCTTGTGGTAAGATTGAACATCCTTTGGGTATATACCAATCAGTGGTATTGCTGAGTCTTGAGGTAGGTTGTTTTTCAATTTTTTGAGAAATTGTCACACTTATTTCCAAAGTGGCTGTACCAGTTTGCATTCCCACCAGCAATAAAAAACCCCAGGATAACCAAAACAATCCTGTTAAATAAGGGGACTTCTGGAGACATCAAAATCCCTGACTTCAAACTCTACTACAGAGCTACAGTACTGAAAACAGCCTGGAATTGGCATAAAAACAGACAGAAGGACCAACAAAACTGATTTAAAGACTCAGCTATCAATCCATTTACCTATGAACAGCTGATTTTTGACAAAGAAGCAAAATATATAAAACGGAAAAAAGAAAGCATGTTCAACAAATGGCGCTGGCTTAACTGTACATCAACATGCAGAAGAATGAAAATAGATCCATATCTATTGCCATGCCAAAACTCGAGTCCAAATGGATCACAGACCTCTACATAAAACCAACCACACTGAACCTGATAGAAGAGAAATTTGGATGTATACTTGAACACATTGGCAAATGTAAAACTTCCTAAATATAACCCCGGCAGCACAGACACTGAGAGAAACAGTTAATAAATGGGACCTCCTGAAACTGAGAAGCTTCTGTAAAGCAAAGGACATGGTCAGCAAGACAAAACAGCAGCTTACACAATGGGAAAAGATCTTAACCAACCCCACATCATACAGAGGGATGATCTCCAAAATATAAAATAACTCAAGAAACTGGTCATCAAAAGAGCTAATAATCTGATAAATTTTACTTTTTAGTAATTTTATTGTTTTTGTGGGATTGAATATTTAAGCCAGGGTCTCATATGCAGCAGTCAAGCTCTACTAATATGATACAGTCCCATTCTTTGGCAAAACATTATATTGTTATAAGCTTTAAAAAGTCAATGAAATACTTTAGGCTACATGGCACAATTTTATAGATATTTCTGTATTTCATGTCCTCCTCTGAAGCTCTTAACCAAAGACATATTCATCTCTTTCCCATGTAAGTCCAGAGAAATTTGGATTTCTAGCTTTTACAGAGATGTAGCTGAAGCACCATTCAGGACCACTTAAGTCACTATCATGGAGAGAGCTGCATTTTCATTGGCATCCCAAAGTGTCTGTAGAAGTAAATGGGGTTTTTGGGTCAAGTACAAGCTAGTATCACTAGCAAGAGTAAATACAAGTTATAAATGTAGACACGAAATTCTATGCAGAGGGAGTTTTTCTAGTGTTAAACTGTTAAGTTTAGGACAAGCAGCTTACAACTAAACATGCAGCCTTAATTCCATTAAGAGTATCCGGGGGATGAAAAGTCTCACTGAAGCCACTAAGCTCTTTAAGAGGTTAATCATGTTTCGGTTTAGTCTGATATCAGGGGAGACACATAAACTCTGGTGAAGGGCTCAGACTGTGGAGTATGGTGGTAAATGCTTTTAATGAGAGAAATGAAGAAGCTGAAGCAGGAAGATCACTGTAGACTTGAAGCCATTCTGGGGTACTTGGGCACTACCACAAAGCGTGAGCTACATGGGAAGTTTTGCTTCAAAGAAAGAAATAAGCAAAATACATAATAAGGTAATTCATGTTTTAAAATGCATGATATTATAAGGTTTAGTCCAGGCAGGCAGAAGATCACTAGCCAGGCAACCTTGATTCTATTAAAGGTACTTAGGGGATGGAAAGTCACACTGGCATCCTTGTGTTTTTAAAGACTTTAATCATTTTATTTTTCTGACTGCAAGTGACACACATGAGCTTTTGTGAAGGGCTCAACCAGCAGAGAAGTCGTGGGACATATAGTAAATATGCAAGAATCCTGACTCTTGTCACATTCACGTTCATTGCGTGGCCTGTGCAAAAGTCCAATGTACTCGAGAAGTTAATAGTACATTTTCATGATCTTAATGAGTTGGCATTGACAATTGCAGCTGCTATTATGGAAACAATATTTTTTTTTGTGGAGAAACACTTATAACTTTGGAACGTGGTGGGTGGTTACAATCGTGTCAAATGTTGTCAGTTATATCTCATAAATTAGGAATATCAGAAGAAGTTTACAGATATGTACCATATATATATATATATATGTATATATATATATATCACACACACACACATATATATATAGTTTTCCCTGTTTCTCTTACAGTTAGAGTGGTTTTATTATCACAATATATTGGTGATATTTTGCAAGTTAGACACAGTAAGTTGGAATTAGCAAAAATCTTAATTGCTTCTTTCATAGGCATATTTTTAAGAGTGTGTGATACAAATCCTAATTTTGAAACATCTACCATCTTGGTGAAATTTTCGGAATAAAGTGGAATAAAACATGAGGCTTTCCTATGAAAATTACTTAGGATTTTCTTTAATTTCCAATTACCATAGAAAGAAGCATATGTCTGGTATGGCATTTTAGAAACAACACAATATGCAATTAGATTACTATTGTATACCTGTATAATATATATGTATCTTTTAGGCCCATTTAGGATGAAATGTTCCAAGCTCTTTCACTCTCTGCCTATTGTCTTGTTATGTGTCTCTGATTTGTTCCCATATATTGCAAAAGGAAGCTTCTCTGATGACACAGAGCAAGGTCCTATTCTATACGAGTAGAATGATATTATTAGTACTCATTTTATTACTTCCCTCCTTTATCATTTCATTTCCCCCTGGGACCTTGGTCTATCGAATCTCAGGTTCTTGGCCATTTGAGCAGCGCTAGTGGCAGATTCTTTCTCATGGGGTAGTCCTTAAGTCTAGTCAGAGAGTGGTGACTTATTCCCACAGCCTTCATGTCACGGTTGGACTAGGGTATCTTGCAGTTCAGTCTCCATGGAGGACCAAAGTGTTTTTAGCTGGCTTGGTGATTACTTTTTTTCTTTCTTAGTGTATAGTACCATGAACACCAGTCACTAGGGGTGAAGGCTCTAAGTAAGTACTACTTTGACTCCTTCATGAGTTGTGTAGGTATTATCTTAAAAAATAAGGCCTTAAATATTAATTTGTAGAGAGAAACCAGTAGCTTTGGCAATAGCTTGAATTGTTTATGGGTTTCTATGGTGATCCTTCAGCCAACAAGCTGAATGGATGTAAGCTATTCCTGGAAATAAAGCTTTCATAGTTGATGATCTAAATAGAATTGCCTATTAACAGGGAAGATGTTAGTTATTTTCAAATGATGACAAATAATAATAATAAAGATTTCTGAGGAAAGACTAAGTATGTAGATAGAATATGGAGTACCTGTGTCATTTGCAAAAGCCCAGGATACATCATTCATCATAGGAGTGATTCCCATCAGTTCATTAAGATGGCCCTTCTCCCAGATATCTCAGTGTTTCCTGATCAGTTGATATATCATACAAAGTATGGAGAACATAACCAAAAGAGCTAGGCAATGCATTAATTTTATTTACTTAGTGTTATAATTTGGTTAGGAACATTTTTTTCATGAATTGAAGGTATAGTCTATCATAGCAGAAAGTGTGGTGTTAAGATTATGAGACAAGTGATCACATTGCAGTCTGGGCACTGACAAAGAAAATGCTGTTTTTTTTTCCATCTCCTTTTGACCTTTTCCAAAGCTAGAGCATATGAATTGGTGTTACCCATAGTTAACATTGAGTTTTCCATTTCAATTCATGTGATATAGAAGCTCACAAATATGTCTATATATCCACTGTATGATTTTCGATCCCACCAAGCTAACAATGTTAATCATCACAGGCATTAGTTGAACAACACAAACTTTATTTCACAAATTATTGCACAAATATTGTTTGCTTTGTGTTGAACCTCTTTATAGCAAAGTCCCTAGAATATAACTATTCTCAGAGAAAAAGAGTTTATTTCATGTGGTGGGCTCACTATGCTTGATTCTTGGTTACACAGGAACATTTGCTTGGTGTCCAGAAGTATTTCAGGAAGATATTAGTGCTTCATTTCCTTATGTCTTTTATATAGATTCATATGATATTGATTTGAAGATGAGGATATGATTTATTTTATTTAAAAATAATAATGTGATTTGTGTTATAGATTTCACATTTTGAGTACGTTAGATATAATTGGAGATGGTGCCTCTTGCTGGTAAGTATAAGTTGTTTATGCTCAACATACAGTAGATGCTGAAGAAACCATGACTTGTCCCAAAGAAAGTTGATTTGTGTGCAGATGCATAAACGATCTCTGTTCCACTTTCTATTCTAATTCTGTCTGTGGAGCACTCAGAAAGAAATCATGAGGAAAGAAGGCAATTACAGAGAAGTAAAAATCTTCTGTTCTCTTAGGTTGGTTGAACTTTACTTTTAAGTGTTTGTGACACTTTGTATTGAAATCGGGGCTTTCAGTTTGGTAATCATATTCCCTAACACTGAGCTATAGTCTCTGTTTTATTATATTTGAGGCAGATTCTCATTAAGTTCTCCTTGCTGGGCTTGAACTCCGTGTGGTTTGTGACTCTCTGTACTAAGACAGCTGTTCCCTGCATTACAACCATAGTATGATTATTGTTTTTGGTTTCTGCCCTCACTGTCTCTAATTCCTAACCTCCCCCAGGTAAATCTCGGATGTCATAAACTGTCTACTACCATATATTTTGCACCTTGTCTCTTGTGCTGCAGTTTGTGCCTACCTATCCTAAACGAAGCCTTTGGTAATTATCTCCCTTTATTCCTGCTGTCTGTTCTCAATGAAAGTTGTGGCTAAGTCAGACGCAGAGGCCAGTGCTTAACTGAATGGGACACAGAGGCTGTGTCTCAGAGTTTACCTCAACGCACCCACAAATGATGAGATTTAGGAAATTATTAAGATCTGCCTCATAATTCTATGGGGAGAAAATCAATGCTGGGCAGAATCAATTAATATGCCCTGTAGATTTAGACTGACAAACAGATAGAAAAACATACAACATTTTCAGGTGAAAAACATTAAAAATCAACATGAATTACTCAAAGTATTACTGGGAAAGTACCAATGCAATATAATATTTAGAAGGTGGAACGACATAGGATCCCTGGACTTTAGAGTCATGTGAATACGGGTAGAAGAAATTGTGCACCAGAAGTGAAGTTTATTGGTGAGGCAGACAGAATAATATTAATCAAATTTAAACTGGACTCAGATTTCAATTTTATAATAAAATTATACTTTTGTGAAATATCAGTATTAGAGAGCTTAAGAGAGACAAGAGAGTTTTAAACAATGAACTATTTTAAAAGATAAGTTTTTTTTCAAAAATCTGCCACTGTGAAGCATACATCAATGAGATTATATATGCAATACTTTCTATAAGGCAATTTCCTTCCACTCTAAAATTTAGAGCTGTGTCTGAGCCAGAAATTAAATGAATTGGGAAAATGAATTTAATCTTTAGAAAACTATGTGTATTTCTACAGCAAGCAAAGGAAAATGGACATTTTAAAGTACAGAGGAAGGAATCGTTTTTTGTCTCAACTGAATTTCCAGTAGAAAGAAATAAAAAAGAGGCATTGCCTCAGTGCTGTGGAAGGAGAGAGCAGAGAACACGAGCAAAAGGGAGGAAACTGCGTGGGTTTGAGAAGGGATATTAGGGAAGGGGATAAAAGGGAAGGGAGGAAATGGAGGAGAGAATTATATTTTATGCTATCTATCTAGAATGTATCTGATTTGACACTAAAGCATTAATATTTTCTATCTATGAAGGATTTAAATGAGATTCTCCTTTTATCTATCATCTATCTATCTGTCTGTCTATCTATCTATCTATCTATCTATCTATCTATCTATCTATCTATCATCACCATCCTATATATATCATATTTCCCACCTTGATATTCTCTCTCCTGTGCCATGAATCTATTATCTTTTTCTAGCATAATTTATTGTCAATTGTTTCATCCATTTATCATCTGTTTTTATGTCTATATGTCATATATTATCTACTAGGACCCATATCACTCTAACCTATTATCTACCTTCAACTATAATATTTAACATCATGTTATGTATGCATATGCCTTAAAACCATTTATCTATCCATGTATCTACTAATCTACTATCTATTGTCTACCCATGTAGCTATGTTATATATTGTCTATCCATCGATCATCAATTTGTCATCTTTTTTCTGTGCTCATCAGCATCCTTGTTCAGGATTTGATGCAGATCCAGATACAGTGGTAGAAGATGAATTGAAGTCACTATGACTATTTCCCTGGCCACAGAGCAGAACAATGCTACTGGTAGTACCAGCTGAGCCCCTGGGTGAGCGGCAGGACAGCAATGATTGTAAATTTAAAATAGGGAAGTGCCATTTTTTGAGATGTGGATACACTCTAGTTGAACATAACTGGGAATTTAGAAAGACATTTTTTTCTGTTTAAATTCACAGTACTTGAACTCCTCGTGTCAACTTTCCTCTCTGCAGGCTAAGCCAGCATGGCCACTTTGAAAGATTTGCTCTTCTGTGGCCTGAAGAGCAACAGACATTTCAAACAATGGGCTTAGGGGCAAAGCACACAGTGCATAAGAAAAATGACTTAAAAGTTCTGAAAGGATTTCCACTGCAGGGACTTCAGAAAATTAGTGTAGCCTGTGTGGGGGATTCCAGAAACAGATTCAAACTGAACAGTGAGAAGCCAAGAAAACACACCAAAACAAATCCCACTGAGAAAAGATTCATTTAAATTTTCAGTTGGGATTTTTGACTGTTTGTATTCTGTTTGCTTTACAGACCATCATTTCAGTGTCTTAACATTGAACACCAAGTGAAAACCCGTTTAATAGACACAGTTCTAAACACAAGCTTAGAACAAAATCGTGACGCACAAACTCTGGACCCTTGGGTCTCATTTGCTTCCATCCTTAACATATTTCCAAATATTAGCTCATGGAATCCTATGCCAGGCCCAGCTGACCATCACGGTATACTTACTGTCTTCCCTTTCTTTATGCATTATGGAAAACAGTGGTCCCTCTTTTCTCTCGCAGCCATTGACAGTGCTGCCTGCATCCTTTCTCACTCATTCTGATTCCTCTCATCCCCACCGTGGGAACATCTGTGCTCTTTGTCAACTTTTTTTTTCTGTTTTCTTCTTCTCCATCCTCTTTATCATGTTGTCATCCTTTTTTTCTCAGTTATAGTAAATCAGTACAACTGTAATCAAAACGTTTAACCTGCTAACATTTGTTTAATTTGTAACATATAAAATGTAAATGAAAAGAGATTTATTTCTTGTTCCTTAAGCGTTTCCCCAGTAACATTCATAAAAAATATTTGTTTGTGCTCTATTTTATTTTTTCAAAAATAAAAATATACATGTAACTATGTAAGTAAATGGTGCTATATTACACATCTTGTTTAAATCATGTTTATTTTATATTTATGTTATAATTGATTTTTTTAATTATTCAATTATATTATTTTAGATGATACATGAGATAAATGCACATACTAATGGTATTCTATGATGATTTGATACATGTAAACCTTATGTAATGCTTGAATTAGAGAAATACGTCAATCATATTCTTTCCGCATATGATTAGCATTTCTTCAGTTAAAACCCATGGTTCAATTGATTTTATTTTTGTGATGTAATCCCCAGATTTGTATGAATGGAGGCTAAAAAATTTCTAAATTTTCCATATGTTTTTGCCATATATTTATTAATCATTTTTAATTTAGTTTACATACCAATCACAGTTCCCCTACCTTCTCTCCTCCCATACCCACCACCATCCACTTCTTGTTTGTCTCCATTCACATGGCACATAAAGTTGAGGCAGGGCCATGCTCCTCCCTCTGTATCAAGGTTGAAAAAGGCATTCCACCACAGGGAATAAGTTCTAAAAAGCCTGCCCATGCATCAGGGACAGGTTCTGGTCTTCTAGGGGCCGCAAAAATGATCAAGCTACACAACTGTCACTCAGATGTAGAGAATCTAGTTCAGTACCATGCAGGGTCACTTGCTGTCTGTTCAAAGTCCATGAGCTCCCACAAGCTCAGATTAGGTGTCTCAGTGGGTTTCCCATCATGATTTTGACCTACCCACTTCCTCATATATTCCCTCCACCCTCTCTTAACTGGACTCCTGGAGCATGGCCCAGTGTTTAGATGTGGATCTCTATCTACTTCCATCAGTTTCTAGATGAAGGCTCCATGATGACAATTAGGGTAGTCAACAATCTGATTGCAGGGAAGAACCAGTTCAGGCACCATATCCACTATTGCTAGGAGGCTTAACTAAGGTTATCCTTGTGGATTCCTGGCAGTTTTCCTGGCAGCTGTTTTCTCCCTAGCTCCATAATGGCTCCCTCTATAAAAATATTGCTTTAATTACTCTCCCTTCCTTTCCATTTCCAAAACAACTATCCTAAACCCTCATGTTCCCATCCTTCCATCCCCTACCATAGACTTCCCTCCCCTTGCTTGCCCCCAATTTACCCAGAACGCCTCCTCTATTTCTTCTTCTGAGGGTGATCCAAGAGTCCCTTGTAGGGTCATCATTACTACCTAGCTTCTCTGGGACTCAGGATTATAGCCTGGTTATCCTTTGATTTATTTCTAAAATCCACTTATTAGTGAGTACATACCACATTGGTATTTCTGGCTCTGGATCACCTCACTCAGGATGATTTTCCTAGTTCTACCCATTTACCTGCAAATTTCATGATGTATTTTTTGTTTGTTTGTTTTGTGTTCTCCCCAATGAGTGATACTCCATTTTGTAGATATACATTTTTTATCCATTCTTCAGTTGAGAGAAAGTGTGTGTTTGTGTTTGTGTGTGTGTGAGTGTGCATATGCCTGTACACATGTATTAGCCATGAAGTCTAAAAGATGGTGTTGGATAACCTCAGGCTAGAATTAAACATGGTTGTGAGAACAGATTTAGGAGAAACTTAACATGCTAGATTAATAAAGAAGTAATGAGTAATAGTTTCACTTAGTTTACTTTTCTTCAAATAATGTTCACATCCAGTCACAAAAATTATTCAATAATAATGGTGAATACATCCTTCAAAGACATAAAACCCAAAACCAAGTACTCATATGTTTTCATGTTTTTTTTTCATAGCTAAATGTGTGAAACAACAAAAATTGGCTGGCTGCCAAATCCCAACCACTAATTGGACATGGGAAGCTGGCTGGTATGGTAATACATGCAGGTATTTCTATTCTTGGCTTCTGTAGTAGTACACGTATAAGAGCTGATCTGACAAAGGGTGCTTCACGAGACCCTGAAACCAAGCACTGTAGATATGTGTAGACCTAATTATAGTCACAGTTACCATTGCCACAAGCACTATCTATTGCCACTTAACTGAAAAGTGCTGCCAAGAGTCACCTTGCATCTTTTATCTATGATCAGCAAGGGCCAGACACCAGTCCTCTGAGATGATCACTTACAAAACCTCCACTCTTTGGAGTCACTACACATTTCTGGTTGGCTCCCACTAGTATTGTACAGTTTAACAAACTTGCTTTATGCCTATTGATCATCAGAATAACTCAAAAATCCACAAATTATTCAAATATGAAATTCCTGCACATATTGCAAAAATCATGTAGAACCAGAGAAATTAAACATCACTGATAAAGAGAGTAAACTTAAACAAGATCAAAAAAATGTAGAGAATCAAACTGCCTGAAAAAAAATTAAAAATAATTATTTGAAAGAAATTCTGTGTGTTAGAAGAAAATACAAATACTTGAACATAATCAGTGTAATAATAGAGTAAAATGAGTATTGTACCAAAGAGATGATTGAGATAACTTTGTTGGAGGAGATGTGTCACCATGACAGTAGGCTTTGAGGTCTCCTTTGCTCTAGCTTCTCCCAGTATGACACTCAGTTCACATCTTGTTGCTTGTGAATCAAAATGTAGAATTTTCAGCTCCTTTTCCAGTACCATATCTGTCTGTGCACTGTCATGTCCCACCATGATGTTACTGGACTGAACTTCAAAACTGTAAGCCACCCACTTAAATATTTTCCTTTATAAAGATAAAGAAACCAAAAATAAAAAATTAACTAATTAACTCAGTGGCAAAATTAAATAAAAAATCTGTGCCCGTCAACAGCAATCAATTCTATCAAATAGAAGCATCACAGACCTCACCAACAGTAGATCTTAAATCATCTAATCACTGAATACAAGGAAAGCAACAAAAAGAAAAAAAGCCTATAGGATTTACATAACATTATCAAAAGCTACTCTTTACATTATGAAATTTAATGAATAATTAAAAACTATTTTAAATGAAGAAAAAATTCACATATATAATGAAAGACATTTCCAAAATCTGGGGATACACATGGACAGTCAGACATATGAAGGTCAAAGGTATCCTGATACTTTCGACCAAAAATATCCCTAGTGTCTTAACAGTGGCATGAAGTTGACTTTGAAATGTCATTCTTTGTACTAATACAGTTTTATTATCTGATGTGTACAATAAATATGGAAAAAAAGTAAAGGGGCTTCATAAAATATTAAACAGAGGGATAACCTAAGATGTAGCAGTTTCACCTCTGAATATATATGCAAAGCATATAAAATCATTTGGTCCATTGGTGACCTAGAAACTATATACCTAAGGCTATGAGCAAAGATGCATCAATGAAGTCAAACCTTATAGTTGTTGAGAAGATGAGACTGATTCATATATTTTACAAATAAATTTTACCACAAACTATAAACTATCCCATCTACACACACACAGGCAGACACATAAGCACACACCTAGATATGCAGAGACAGAATTAGAAAGATGACTATGGAAAATTACAGTATGGTGATATCAAATGTGGTAATTCCACACCAATAACTTAAAACGAATCTCAGAAAGGTACAAGCAACTTTGAAACTAAGGTGAGAAGACACAGAAAGAAGGAAGCTGACTAATTTTTGTATCTTTAGTCAGAAGTGAAGTAGGTACAACAGATCAGAAAAGTACAGTGGTAAAATGAACAAACTTCTAAAAACTATCTTTATTGACTTAAGCAACTAGATAGATGCTTCACTATTTTACCATTATTGTGAGTATTGGATTAAAATGAAATTAAAAGTGGTACAAATATCCATTTATTTTTAAATTTTTAGGCATATGTGCCTTATAGTACCAGCCCACATTACTAGTAAATACTAAAGTCTGACTGCCATGTGTCCTGAAAATTAAAGACTTTTTTGAGATCCACAAATTGAAGATAGAAACTTTGCTTAAGTTCATATAAGTCTGTAAGGACAGTTCTCAGACCTGATCTGTGTGGTGCAACTGATCCTAAATCTGAGACAGGGGAAGAGCTCTATTGGGTTTTCGGGTAGCTCTGCTATGGGTATGATGATTTCAGGGATGGGCATGTTTCTGAAATTCATCTGGGATACAGTATCTATTCATGTGAATTTGTTCTTGCTTCCTTTCACAGAGATGTCTGTGTCTGAATGGCTAGAAGTGCAGCCTCCCTAGATAAAGATAAGAAGAGAAATCTCTATAATTTGAGGAATTGAAAGCTGCAGTTATGCTGTGGGACAATGGTCTAATACCCTGTAAAGATTTGTCACTTCTATTGGTTTAGTAAAATATTAATTGTCCAGTAGCCAGGCAGGAAGTATAGGTGGGAAAACCAGAATAGGAAAATACTGGGAAGAGGAAAGCCTCAGTCTGCAGTCATCACCCAGATGCAGAGAATGCAAGATGAAAATGCTTCACTGATAAAAGGTACCAAGCTACCAAGCCATGTGGCTAACACAGACAAAAATTAGGGGTTAATGTGAGATGTAAGAGTTAATTAATAAAAAGCCTGAACTAACAGGCCAACTAGTTTATAATAAATGTAGGCCTCTGAATGGCTACAGAACTGCGTGGGACAAAAACCTCTGTCAACACAGATAAATAATTACTGTGCTTGTAACAACCCACTCTACAAATCTTAAGTTTGGGTGTCATCTGAAACATTATCCCAACCTGACGTTGTTACAAGCACAGTAATTATCCGGACAGAAATCTCAAGGTCCAAATCAGGAGCAGAAGGAGAGAGAGCACGAGCAAGGAACTCAGGAACTCGAGGGGTACACACACACACTGAGACAATGGGGATGTTCTATCGGGAACTCACAAAGGCCAGCTGGCCTGGATCTGAAAAAGCATGGGATAAAACCGGACTTGCTGAACATAGCGGACAATGAGGACTACTGAGAACTCAAGAACAATGGCAATGTTTTTTTTTTTTTTTTTTTTTTTTTTTTTTCGAGACAGGGTTTCTCTGTGGCTTTGGAGCCTGTCCTGGAACTAGCTCTGTAGACCAGGCTGGTCTCGAACTCACAGAGATCCGCCTGCCTCTGCCTCCCGAGTGCTGGGATTAAAGGCGTGCGCCACCACCGCCCGGCGGCAATGGGTTTTTGATCCTACTGCACGTACTGGCTTTGTGGGAGCCTAGGCAGTTTGGATGCTCACCTTACTAGACCTGGATGGAGATGGGTGGTCCTTGGACTTCCCACAGGTCAGGGAACCCTGATTGCTCTTCTAGCTGATGAGGGAGGGGGACTTGATCGGGGGAGGGGGAGGGAAATGGGAGGCGGTGGCGGGGAGGAGGCAGAAATCCTTAATAAATAAATAAATTAAAAAAAAGATTTGTAGAATGACAGTGTGTATTTCTGCACTCATAGGAAATCACTAGGGCATCATGTTTGTCTTTGAAGCTGATGTGAATTGTTTGAAGGCATCTTGTAGTTGTCTTATATATCCATCCACCTATCAGTCTTTTCATAGGATAATCAGTCCTGCTTACATTTAACATAATAAATATTATAAAGCATAGGAAAGGATTTTTCTATGTACTTTACTAGCATATCATTGTCTCAAAAACTATTTTCATTATATTTAAAGAACAGACACAGGTCACTAGTGAGGAAAGTTTTACTTAGCTACAGAGTCAGCAGTTCATGAAGGTCATGGTGCTATCCTCATCTCAGCTCAGATGTGGTAAGGATCATCTTAGCTTAATAACAGCATGAAGGATGGCAGTAGCAAGAGCCTATGTGGGATTAGAAGGTTACAGCTAAAGTGTAAACTCAGAGACATGAGTACGCTCAGGCTCAAATTGTAAAAATTATTTCATTCTATTATGAAGGTTCATTGTGGGGATCCAGAACTCCATTCTTAGTGCAGGATCATCGGTGACCAAAACACATGGCTGTAGATCTCATCTCTTAAATTTTAACAACACTTCCACCACCACAGTGAGTATTGAGCTTCTATCACATGGGCCTTTGGAAGACTATGTGCATTTAAATCATAGCAAATCCATCTTTAATTCCTATAAAATTTATAGTCGCTAAGACGAAGGCAGGCTATTCATTGGTAGGTGAATAGAAAATTAAAATTCATTATACATATACAGGGAAACTATGATTCAGTTTTTAAAATGGGCATTCTGCTATTTGCCATAATGTTTATGAAATTACAGAGTATTATACTAATGGAATTCATCAGCCTGACACAGAATGACAGATAATGAAGACTCTCACCACTATGTGTAACCTAAATTTTAAAACTCATAGAAATATGGAGTAATTGGTGATGACAAAAATTAGAAAGACAGGAAAAGGGGGAGGAATTAGTCAAAGGGTACCAATTTTTACTCAGAAGATAAATAATTTTTCTAAGTCTTAATATATAGAATAGTAGCTCATGAATAATATATTATGTTTTTGAAATTAGGCAGAGTAATCACATGTATTCTTATCTTGCCTTACTATGTAAAGGTCAATATGTGCTTTGTCATATATAATATTGTCACACTCATTTTATAGTATATAATAAAACATCATCTTCTGCCCTTTAAATATATGGATTTACTTATAAATCAAAACTCAAAACAGAAAAAATGAGAATTAAAATGACACAAATTCAGTATAAATGATAGTCTACAGATTTTTAATGAATCCAAAGTGTATGTTTTGGGGCAGGTTAGGAAATAAAGACAAATAACAGGACATTGGACAATCATAGCAACAAGAACTGACAATCTAAAATCATTTTTATTTGTTTAAATAATTGGATGGAAGATAGTCAAGGTTCATGTCCAAGGTATGGCTCACTGAAACACACATTTTGGAAAAGTCTTTCAGGATCAGACAAGCTTGCACAGTATAGAATGAGAACATTTCAATTAAGAAGTAAGAGGTATCTTTATAAGGTTAAAATTAGATTCTTGGTGTAGTATTGTCAATCATAAACTCAGGCCAAGACCTGATTTTGTTGTTTCCAACGATCTTCAATGCCCAGCTGGAGACTTTCTGAGCCCAATATTCTTTCATTGCCAACTCTGCAAAGCCTTTATGCCCATGACTTGCCAGATTTTTGACAGAATATTGGTACTCCTCCACAAAGTGCAGTGGGTATTCTTTACTTACATAAAAAGGAATGTCGAACTAAAATTAAGTGTGTGGGCAGTTCGTAAAATCTAAACCGTTACTCAAATTAATTCATATTGGTTTATATTTTAGATAAAAATTATTAACTTTCTTATTTGAGTTTTCCATATTTACAATCTATTAAATCTATGCACCAGCATATTAATTATGGAAGAATTGTCTGTGCCATTATAAGATAGTTTATCAATATACCCCAAAGAACAATTTCCTAAAGTGCAAATGATGAGGTAAAATCAAGCCCTCTTGTCATTTTAGATAGATTTTAATATATTTTACTTTATTAGCAAACTATGCGATATATGCATGAGAACATTTAATTATTCAAAAATATTTCTAAAAGTCACTTCAGAGTGAAACATACAGAGGTGAAATATTACTGATGACATAGCACTTAAATGACATAGGATGAATAGGGATATAGCAACTTCTGATACCGTAGTAATGTTGGATTTCTCATGTACTTTGTGAGATCTGACTTTCTTATTTTCAAGATGCCAAAAGCCCCAGTGAAAGACTCTTAATTGGATATTTTCTACACACTTTTCTTTTCTTTTTTAAAATTGTTGTTTATTTTGTGTGCATAGGTTTTGCCTGCATGGATGTCAGCCCCTCTGGTAGTAGAGCTACTGACTGTTGTGAACTGCCATGCTGGTGCTGGAAACTGAACCTGGGTGGGTCCTCTGGAAGAGTAGTCAGTACTCATAATCATTGAGCAATCTTTCCAGCCCATCCACACACTTCTCTTTAATCTTCTTTGGGTTTTTTTTTTTTTTTTAGTATAAAGATGTACACAGAACTGATTATTGAACTTTGGATATTAATATTATTAAACAACACAGACTCTTATATTTCAGCTTAATGAAAATTGCATAATTGCCGTAAAATAAAAGTCAGGAGTCTAGTATAAGCTTTAGTGAAGCAATTATACTTAAATTACAGTTCGTTCTTCTGCCTGATTGCATAAGTTGATTTGAGCATGGTGCTAATCAAACTGAGTTAGCACAACCATCTTAGCTGATGCTGTTTTAATTCCCATTCCATTGGTAACAGCCCACAACCACTGAGTTACAGAGCTTACAATTAAGTTTCATTACTTATGTAAATGAAGTGGCTAGTTCAACACAGAATTAACCTTTCTAAAAACACTCCGAAATTAATATATGTTGGGATGTTAACAAAATCCTAAATAAAAACACAGAAGTACCTTATGTGTTTTTACCTACTTCATTCTGAAGAACCTTTTTTTCTCCTTTTCATCAAAGTAAAATTATATCTTTAATTTGAAAGGATATTTGAACTACTTACTGTACAAATACAAATTTATATGAGGCAAGGTGGCAACAAATAAAAAATGTTTTCTTCTTAAAGCAATTTTATATTAGAATGTAAATGCTATAGTCAGCAGTTGCCTTTGTTAGTTTGATTATCTGTCTTACAATGCCTTGGTCAAAAGGCATTAAAAGTGAAGATACAATTTTAAAAAACATAACAAATATGCATTGCAATGTAGAATGTAGGTAATTAAACAGAACTCCAGTACTCTCACAATAATTTGTCAATATTATTACTTTATATGCAGTGCATACTTCACAGACAATAGTTGTAGAAAACATCTGTGTACTTTGTGTAGTGTCTTTTTTCCTTTTTGTGTATTTTAAGATTTTTAATGCAATATTTTCTCATTTTACATAGCTATCCCTGTTCCCACAATATCCTTTCCTCCCACCCCACCATTCCCCCCATCCCAGCTCCCATCCACTCCTCAGAAAGGGTAAGGCTTCCCATGGGGAGTCAACAAAGTCTGATAATTCATTTAGAGAGAAGACCAAGGCTTCCCCCCCGCCCTCTATCCAGGCTAATCATGGTATCCCTTCAAAGAGAATATGCTCCAAGATGCCAGTTCAAGCACTAAGGTAAACCTGGTTCCACTGGAAGTGTATCCTCAGACTGCTTAAGCCTCATAACTGCCACCTCCATTCAGTGGGCATATACTCAAAGACAGCACACTCATACCACAAGGACATTCACTCACCTGTTCATAGTGGCATTATTTGTAATAGCCAGAACGCGGAAACAACCTCGTTGCTGTTCAAAAGAAGGATAAATAAAGGAAATATGGTACATTCACACAGGGGAATATTACTCAGTGGTAAAAAAAATAACATTGAAATTTGCATTCAAATGGATGGAACTAGGAAAAACCATCCTGAGTGAGGTAACCCAGACCCAGAAAGACAAACATGGTATGCACTCATTTATTAGTAGATATTAGATATAAAGCAAAAGATGACCAGCCTATAGTCCATGATTCCTGAGAAGGTAGGTAACAACGAAAACCGTAAGAGAGACATATATTGATCCCCCTGAAAAGGGGAAATAGTTAAGATCTGTTAAAATTGGAAAAGAAGGGAGGGTGGAAGATGAGAGGGAAGAGGAGAAGGGGAGGGAGGAGGAAATCATGAGTAAATGGGATTCTCAAGAAGGGGTAAGGACAGTGAGGGAGAGAAAGGAAAGAGATGTCTTGATTTACGGAGCCATTAAAAGGCTAGCAAGAAACACGGTTATAGGGAAATTCCTAAAAATCCACAAGGAAGACCCCATCTAAGACTCTAAGCAACAATGGAGAGGACACCTAAACTGGCCTTCCCTGTAATCAGATTGATACTACCTTAATTGTCATTATAGAACTTTTATCAAGCAACTGTTAGAAGCAGATACAGAGATCTATGGTAAAGCACTGGCCTAAGCTACTGAAGTCCAATCCAGTACAGGCACTGCCCAACCAAACTGAATCCTAGGACTCAGTGAAATCCTCTGTCTTGAAAACCCAAGTGAATTTGTGTTAAAATCTCACACCAATAGTTGACTTTTGTACAACACACCAGTACACAAACACATATACATATACAACCATCCAAACAGACATCTGCACCAACACATATCTGCTCCAACACATACGTAAACAAGAATACATATAACCAACATATATGTATAGAACAAAATAATTATAAGTAAATAAGAGGAAAAATTGAACTGAGTACCAACATTCATCCTTCAGTTTTCTGATTGGAGAGGCAGTGTGTTTACAAGTTCCTTCTTCCACATCTTTCCTGTTAAATAAACTCTATTTCCTTAAACTGCATGCCACAATAAGCCCCACCTTTCTTAACTTGTTTCCTTTCAAGTTTTTGCTCATAATATTAAGGAAGATGGATAATTCACACAGGATACAGAATTTGATAAATAAGAATAGAAAGGTGATAATTAAATTACTCACCCATTTATTTACCTACTTATATGTAGCAGAAATTTTATGCTACCTTTAATTTTGAATGAAGCCTAAATCATTGACATCTGGATACCTGTTATTTTGCAAAATGCATCCACTTTGGTTTTCAAGCAGTTCATGATGTCTTTCTGTATTTTGGCTCTTCCATCTATTTCCCAATCCATTGCACAGAGAATAGCAAACTGTACTAGACCATGGAACTAAATACATTCTCAATAAACTGAGCCTCATTGCTCCTACTGTCCTTTAAAAATGCATTAAACTCTTTGTTTTTACTGAAAAGGTCCCATTTCTTTTTTTTTTTTAGAGGCAACTTTTTTTTTATTGAGAAAAGGAGAAAAAAAAAACAAGTTTCTACCTCCTCCCAGCCTCCCATTTCCCTCCCCCTCCTCCCACCCTTCTCCCCCTCCTCCCACCCTTCTAACCCTCCCCCCACTCCTCTCCCCCTCCCTCTCCAGTCCAAAGAGCAGTCAGGGTTCCCTGCCCTGTCGGAAGTCCAAGGTCCTCCACCCCCTCCGTCCAGATCTAGGAAGGTGAACATCCAAACTGGCTAGGCTCCCACAAAGCCAGAA
>NW_004949102.1:3412216-3413440 GCF_000317375.1 Microtus ochrogaster | reverse complement strand
GGAAGCACAATTCTTAGTTAAGGGAGCCACCTTAGGGTTGGCAAGAGACTTGAACCTAGAGTGGCTCCCAGGTGCCCAAGCCGAGGTCCCCAGTTAGTTCCTTGGTCAGCTGAGGATAGGCAACCTGAAATGACCCTATCCTATACCAATACTGACGAATATCTTGCATATCATCATAGAACCTTCATCTGGTGATGGATGGAGATAGAGACAAAGGTCCCATTTCTTAATGAGGTGAGATGATAAAGATGTTTAAAATATAGGTTTCTTGTTATA
This sequence comes from Microtus ochrogaster, assembly GCF_000317375.1. Taxonomy (NCBI): domain Eukaryota; kingdom Metazoa; phylum Chordata; class Mammalia; order Rodentia; family Cricetidae; genus Microtus; species Microtus ochrogaster. Next base: position 3,413,164 of record NW_004949102.1, on the reverse strand, counting down.
CTGATCCAACAATTGATCAAGTTAAACATGCAGTGAAGCTGTGTCAGACTACTACAGTGACTTTATAATTTCACAGATTGTTGACTTTAGGGATACACACTGGTCAGATGAAACACTGTCTCAACTTAACATTGCACTTAAAATATACTACTCCTGAGCAGACATCAGTTTTTAAGAATGGAAAGCTTTTCATTCTCTATGAGAAGGTGCTCATCTGGACCCAAATTCATTCTTTTTTCTAGTTGGAAGGAAAAAAATAAGTTCTTATTCATAGTTGCTGCAGGTGAGAAAAAAAAATGTCAGAAGTGTGTCCATCTGTGGGGTCATCAGACACACAACAGAGTCACTTCCAAACCCGCATCAAGATCTGCCAGTATCTTACATTTAGTGTCAGTGATGCCACACAGCTCAAGTGTGAGTACTGAACTCACAAGTTAGACTGATATGACCCCTGCTGTCCTCAATAATGTAGTAGCTTTTCAAAATAAATTTATTCAAGAACAAGGTCAAAGAAACACTGCATTTTGTATATTTTTGAAACTTTCTACTACTACATACCATAAAATGCATAGAAAATATGCATCAAAATGGAACAGGATTAGAGGAACAGTTGTTTTCTATTCCTCTATTTCTGTTTTACCCAGTGTTGTTAAAATGGAGTGTCATTTGTCCAGTTGGCAAAGCCAAAATCCATAAAAGCTTTCTTTTTGTTCTGACCCCCTACATATAGTTAGTTCTTTTCATATTCCTTCTGTCTAAATCTGCGTGTTTCTGTGTTCCTTGATTATTTTCGTCCAGCACCTGGTCACTTTACAGTTTCGGTGTGATCATTGCAGAGCCTTTGACCTAACATTCAAATTTTCTAATGTTAATCCCAGCACTCGGGAGGCAGAGGCAGGTGGATCTCTGTGAGTTCGAGACCAGCCTGGTCTACAGAGCTAGTTCCAG
>NW_004949102.1:3398928-3412116 GCF_000317375.1 Microtus ochrogaster | reverse complement strand
AAAAAAAAAAAAAACAAAACAAATTTTCTAATGACAATCTCTCCCCAACCCTACGTCTTCCTCACCCTTGCCCTTTACCATCTCCCTCTCTGGGTGTGATGGGAAACTTAAATTCCTACATTTAGTCAAAAAACCCAAAGGACCGTCTTTGTGACCATTTTAAATCTTCATTACACCAATCCCTCCCTCTTTTAACAAAGTCACAGTCTTAGGTTCCCAGTGTGGCCAACTTTCCTGTGCTCTGCTAGCCCTGAGTGATACTCTGAGATGCTGGTGATCATATTTTCTACTTACATCACTTTCCCCATTTTAAAATTGAGGGAAAAGAAAAAAGTTATTCCACTACATGTAAACAATTATAAAACATTATGTAAGTCTCAACATAGCCTAAATAAATCAACAGAAACTACATACATTTTGAGGAATGCAGAATATTCAACATTTTGAATACATAATCTTAAACTATCCATATTTGAGATAATAAAATTGAAGGCACAATTATTATTATACTTGGAATAAACTTTAAATAATTCTCAAACAATACTTTATCCATATACACAAATGAAAGTATACTGTCATTTTGGAAGACACATTAAAATCTCAGAAATGGATGACAGAGAGATATTTAATGAAATTGCTTGTGAAAGCAAACAAATGTGTAATAATGGAGAAATATATAGTGTCTCATACATTCTCCTTGTTAATTTTTTTTTCTAGCTTAGGACGTAAAAGTCTAATAATATCTAAGTGATCTAAAATGTTTCTTCTTTTCATATTCACAACATAACTAAGTCAGGACTCTTAATTGGGGGCTCAAATGCTTTCCATAGCTCAAATTTTTTTTTATTTGAGGTGCACTTGTTGTTTAACAAAAGAATGCACTCTGAGGTTGAAATTACAATTCTGAGATCTAGTATCTCCTATGCAACATAGTTTCATATATTTGGATTTCTTTCCAAAGTTAGGTGAGAAAATGTAAGGGGGGTCCCTTTTCACTCATGTAGATCCTACATAGCCTCACTAACCCAATACACTTGTGAAAATGCAACCATGCCTACAAAACCATGTGGGATTTCTTAGACCACAGCAAAAACAATATTGAGAAATTTTCTAGCTGTTCCCATAGTTTTGGTGCTACCAAAAGTTCATCAACAAATATTATGTATGAAGTATAAGATAAAACAAAAAAATAGTAGGTACTAATCAATATTATAATCAATAATTACAGTGTAAGATTTTTAATTCCTTAATGTTCATACCTATACTATACATAAATATGTATATTAAAAGACATATACAAACTATATATAAATATATATATTTAATTATATATGTATATATATATATATTGAAATTTCATTATCTGGGCTACAATATTCCTTCAAAGAGTCAAAGACAACCTAACAAAATCCATCACTAGTCATGAGAAATCTTTTGTGAAATTGTTAGTTAGGGTTATCCAAAAGACCACTCAAACACTACAACTTATTTGTGATAGGTATTTCTTTATACTGCCAGCTCTTGAATACTTTCTAATAGTTATTAATTATGTAAACTTGACCTTGTCTTAAGCTTGTTCCCAACTCATTCTTAAAACATAAGTTAACCTGCTTATGTTATTCTACATTCTGCACCATGGCTCATGATCTCTCCTCATTAGCATATGCCTCTTTCCCCTGGGTCTTGTTGGCGATTCCATGCCTTTCAGATTCTTCCCTTGTATTTATCTCTCTACCGAGAAGCCGTGCCTATTCTCTCCTACGTAGGTATTGGCCATTCAGCTCTTGATTAAGCCAATCAGAAGGTACCTTAGGCAGGTTAGGAAGGACAGACACTGCTTCACACAGTATAATCAAAATGCAACACCTATTGTAATATCCCTTGGAAGTCTTTACAGGTGGAAGGTAAGTTCCTATTGATGAAGACACCATATACTTCAGACATAAGGCCCACAATCCTCTAAGATGGAAGCTACTTGAGAGCCTGCTTCCTGAGAATTAGCATTCCTAGTATTAAGAAGTACCATGTATGCTTTCAAAAGAGAAAAGAAACCAACTGTCCTACCTAGGTAGCTCCTATGAACCACAGTAACAGCATGTACAGCACAATAACCACTAAGGGTACAGTAAAGGTACTGGTATCTTGGTGGTTAAATAAGATTTCTGTAATTGTACCAATAACCTAGTGAATGACCAGAAAATCATTCCTAGTTGGACACCAAGCCTACTACCCTTGTTTAGTGAAGTTGATAAAACTTGGAGAATTATCTATATCCACCAATTTAATAAATAAATAAAGCAGCATTATCCTTCACTACACTTAAAAAATTTGTCCTTGTTCAGAGAGTCCAGTTTTATCCCATGCTTTTTCAGTCACAGTCCAGCTGGCCTTGGTGAACTCCCAATAGATCAGCCCCACTGTCTCAGTGGGTGGGTGCACCTCTCGTGGTCCCGACTTCTTTGCTCATGTTCTCCCTCCTTCTGCTCCTCATTGGGACCTTGAGAGCTCAGTCCAGTGCTCCAGTGTGGGTCTCTGTCTCTATCTCCATCCATCACCAGATGAAGGTTCTATGGTGATATGCAAGATATTCGTCAGTATTGCTATAGGATAGGGTCGTTTCAGGTTCCCTATCCTCAGCTGCCCAAGGAACTAACTGGGGACATCGCCTTGGGCTCCTGGGAGAACATGGCGAACAATGAGGGCTGATGAGAAGCCAAGGACAATGGCAAGGGGTTTTGATCCTACTTAATGTGCTGGCTTTGTGGGAGCCTAGCCAGTTTGGATGTTCACCTTCCAAGATATGGACGGAGGGGGGAGGACCTAAGACTTAACACAGGGCAGGGCACCCTGACTGCTCTTTGGACTGGAGAGGGAGGGGGGGGGGGGTGGGGGGGGGGGGAGAAGGGTGGGAGGAGGGGGAGGGAAATGGGAGGCTGGGAGGAGGTGGAAACTTGTTTTTTTTTTCTTCCTTTTCTCAATAAAAAAAAGTCATAAAATTAAAAAAATTATTTTATGTTTATGGTTACAAAAACAAGGTCTTGTTAATAGAAGCTAAGCTTCTATTAGGATTTTTAGTATAAAATTAATAAATTTTATAAAATAAAAAAAATTTGTCCTCATATCCTCCAGATAGGTACTGTCCCTCATCAAGAAAACTTCTATTTGCCACAAAAGGAGACCATTAGAGAGAACCACCAGCAATTGAGATATAGAGTTGTGGAACTAACTCTCATAGGATGTATCAACAAAACAATATTGTGAGAGAGAAGTAAGAAAATTTAAGAGTAAGAGGATCAGAGAATTTTGTTTAAGACTTGGTCTCCTAGTAAAATCATGATCTACATCCATAAAATCTTAACAGCAGTATTACATAAACATGAATTGAACAACAAGAGCAAAAATAGACAATCCAGTGTAGACAGGGAGAAGACAAAGAGGCTTCAACCCTATGCAAAGAAATACAGGAAACTATATAATGCTAAGAGTCAGGAAAATACTTATACAATACCAAAAGTCAGCCCAAAAATCTTGCGTATAAGTGACATTAAATAAACTGAGTTGGTTGTATTTAGAATTGTATAAATATATACATATACATATACATATATCCATATAATAATAATTAATGAAAAATGAGTCATGAATTTGAAAGAGAGCAATAAAGGGAATATGAAAAGGTTTAGCGAGAGAAAAGAAAAAGTAGGGGGAGTGATGTAATTATATACTATTCTCAACACTATAAGCATTAAATCATGAATGTTGCCAGCTGTTTCCCAAATATTTTATTCTGCTTTAAAACAATCTTAGCAATGCCTTGAATTTAAACAATACCTATGAGGCTATTTATTTTACCCTCCAAACCCTTACTCCTTAAAATCAAAATGCATATACATAATGAGGCAGGGAATTTTCCATTTTATTTTTTATTGAAAACACAGGATGAATATTACAATATTTGTTTACTGTTTTGTGTAGATAATAAAATAAAATATTTTGAATTCATAATCAGATTCAGGAACTCATTGTTCAGTTTATGGAATTTGTTTTGAATAAATTGGGCTACAGGTACACTTTTAAAAATTGAGCCATTCACTAAACAACACGGTAGAACTGAGGGGATGGACAAATATATATTATATAATTAGCAAAATGAAGAACTAGATTGATAATTCTGTTTTCTTTTAAGAAAAAGTACTACTTTATAAAGTATACTTTAAAATGAGAAGGTAGATATTCTTTACAGAAAATGGAAACCATTAAAGAAAACTACCACTGTACACAATGCAGAGAGTTAATGGATGATGGGAATCCCAGACACAATAAATACAGGCACATTACCATCCTTGCATCTGTGTCTCAGGGACTGTCTTGGAAGAGACTGGGGAAAACTGTAAAAGCCAGAACATCACAAAGTCTGCTATGAAATTGTGTCTCCTAGAAATGTCTGCATAAACAAGATTAGAAAAATAGCAACAGCAACAGACATGTTAATTTGGAAGAGGGAGAATTCCATAGAGTCCCAGCCCTAGACAAAGAAGTACAGGTAATTAACTGCTACTGGGAGAAAGAGAATTATCTGCTCCAGGGATGAAACAGTCTTAATAGTCATTCAGTATGAAGTGTTTATCCAGGAAAGCACACACACACACACACACACACACACACACACACACACACATAGAGCAACAAATAAAAACAGACTTGGCATGTTGGATTTATACTAATTTATATATACATACACGTGTGTGTGTGTGTGTGTATCCATAATAATTTAAAGAGAAGTGATCAATTTGAGAGTGGAAGATAATGGCAGTGGCTAGAGGAAGAGGAAGAGTACCAGGGATGGGACAGAGGGAGAAAAATTAATGGGAAAGTGATATAAATCTATGTTAGTTAAAAATATATAAAAATAAAAAATAAAATTTCCTCAAATACTAAACTAGTATCTCAAAACAAGATATTTACACTACCATCTCTAAAGCTTGGTATGCACTGGGGAACATGGTGGGCAGAATGTAAAGTCTGAAGAATGGGGTATTTGTGAAATACCATTCTGTAGATATGACACGCTCACTATAATTATGAACTGAAATCACGACTTCCAACGTGTCTTCTTCTCAGGAAGTATCCCTTCTTCTGTTATTATTTGCCCACAGCATCAGAAAAAAATCACCCTGTAATGGAGGATAGAGACATCCAGAGAAAGTTGGAAGACTTGTGAGGAATGCAGAAGGAGGCACCCGAGGCTGTGTATGAGACAGGCTTCTGGGTAGACCACATGGCACATTTGAAGCAGAGGTGATCATCAGGAAATCTGTGCTCTATTTGATGACTTTATGGTTGAATATCACTTATATCTGTATCTTGATTTCAGAAACTTAAAGTTTGAAACCACAATTGTAATTAATAAAATGCAATTTCATAAAGAAAAAAAAAGCCATCCACGGCTGCTTGTACTAGACCTCGATAAGACTGACGATGTTTTTTTGAGGGGCTAATTTTTTAGATTGTGTTTGTTCATCTATTTTCCTTTGTTTTGTCTTTAGTTTGTCACGAAAAAAGTAAGCCATGGATCTGGGAAGAACTAAACTATTGGCTATTGATGGATTTTGGGAGAAGTGGATTCTTTATCTTTAGTTCTGAGTCTATCACAGCTGAACCTACCAGACTCTCGTGGATCGCTCTAAACCCATGTTCACTGAGATGGCCCTGCTTAAATACAGTGGGTCACCAAACTAAACAAATAAACAAGAATACGAGAAAGAGATTTGTGGGTATACAAAGGAACGGAGGACAGAAAAATGTTGGAATGTGGGAAGGTGGGAAATGTCCGTATACTTTCTCTCTCTCTCTGTCTCTCTCTGTCTCTCTGTCTCTGTCTCTGTCTCTGTCTCTCTCTCTCTCTATATATATATATACACACAACTATTCAAAGAACAAATACAATTAAGGATAGAGTTTAAGAATGAAACAATCTTTTAAGAAATATAATATACAAGTTCACATGAAGTCGTGTAGTGAATAAAAGGTATGTACTATATTTGGAATGAACTCTAAAAACATATCAGTATTGGGTGTCAACAAAAGTTATGTCAATAAGAATATATATTATACGCTATCCCTTAAAGCTGAATTTTAAAATACAGTATTAAATTCATTCTGGAACTCCCTAAATTAAAAGCATATAGATTCAAGTTCCACAGTAAACAATTAAAACTGAAAATTTCTCATTCAAAGCTGTAAGTGGAGATGTCATTGTGTTTGCAATTTCCTTCTAAACTCTCTTGTCAGTTTGCTGCTGTTTTCCTTCTTGTATCTTAAAATGCAAATAGGCAAGGTACATAAAAAAATTCTCTTTGAAGTGGGATAAAAACCAACATTTCTCAGAGCAGATTTTGATTGAAAATAGCTTTTGCTTATTGAACAAAGCACATTCTTAGAAATATTTTTTTTCCCTCAAACCCATTTGGCAATGGTACTTTCAAGAGTGATATTGCAGAGGAAGCACTTTCTGAGTTGACAATCCGACAGTCTCTCTCCTCACTAAACACTCTACTTTTCATTTCTTGCTGTGACAATGATGTTAAAATCCCCAAGGTGATACTTAGGCTGCTCTCAAACCCATCTATTAACTTAGGAGCCTTAAAAATCTTTCTAAGGAAACAAAGTTAATAAGGCATTTGAGCTAAAAGAACAGTTTTAATTTCCATTGAATAATGAATGCATCAAAATGTTTTTGCAGAATTGCAAGGTTTATCTAATCTTTTGATGTATTACAAATTAAGAAATTATGTATAAAAAAAAAGACCTAGAGTTTAATTGTGGATTCATGGCCAAAATTCAGAGACTGGCAGTCTGTTGCAAAGGGTTTTTGTCTTTTGCCTAGGGTCAAGGTGTCTGACCCATCTGTGAACAAGGTACAGTATAGGTCATGTGGAAGTCATTGTTTTCCCCAGGATAGCACATGCAGAGGTCATTGTTTTCCCAAGGCTGCTGTGTTGAATCTGTTTGCTCCATTATGCAGCCACATACCAATCCTAGAAGGCATATAGAGTACTATTATATTCCTAGGCGTGGGATCCTTTTCTGAAACCATTCAAGCATGAATACTAAATAGTGTATTTTTTACCAGGAACATTTCAAAGCGTATACACCTCAGAAGATCTTGGGAAATTTTCCACTTGGACTTTGAATTTAGACCCTCAAATTATATGTGTTCTATAATCTGTGTGAGGCAGAAGACATTTTTGCCAGTGTCCATGATGCGAGTTCTTTCCACCTTGACTCTAGTTCAGAGAGCTTGAGCTGGTTATTCGGCTCTCAAAGTTGTTGACAACAGGTGTGTCTACAAACAAGAAGTCCTGACCTACAGTGTGGTTAGTTGGTATTTTGAGTATGTAGGTGGTTCTGCTCCAACTTGACTGAAGGTCAGAGAATTCAAGTCTATTTCTGCTTCTTCAAAGGAGATTTGTAGGAAGTTCCAAGGAGTAGCTGCTTGCAGGATATTTGGTCTAAGGGTGTGGTCATTACATGTCCTGTTCCAACAACAGAGTGTTTGACCGAGAATGCTCTATTTATTCCTTAGATCATGTTAATGAAGTCTGTTGCTTCCCTGGTCACCCTTTGGAGTGGGGTATGTAAGCAGATAGAAAATAAACAGGCAATTTCAGTATTCAGTGAATCCCCCCCCCCATGTTCTGTGCTTCTGTCTTTTATTTCTCTCACATCTCTGTTCCTTTTGCTTAATAATTCTAATCCTCATGCTCCTACTCTGGAACATGTGAATCAGGTTGAGATTGGATCCTGACACATTTTCTTTCTTTTTTTTAAGATGGAAGCTGGACAAGGTGTGTATATTATTTACAAATTAACTGTATTTATGTTATGTTCTCTTTGGCATAACACATTCCAGTAAGAAAAAAAGGGCATAAATATGACACATTACAAGGTTTAGCTATCCATAAGATAGAAAATGTAAAAGCAGGTACAAATATCCCTATGTTGAGACAGAAGGATGTAGTATTAGAGGAAGAATCACTTGCTAAGCAAGAGTCTCTTCTGAACATTATCTTATACACTTCACATAAAATATATTGAATTCAATTGAATAAATGAAATGTATGCCCTGGCAATGCTGAAGCACACATGGGCAGCCTGTATATGAAGATTCTGTGGTACTTCTCCATATTGGGTTTCATAGTCTAAGTTGATGAACAAAATGACTGACCAGGTCTCTTCCTCAAGAGGGCACCAGATCTTATTACAGATGGTTGTGAGCCAACATATGGTTGTTCGGAATTGTATTCAGGAACGTTAGAAGAGCAGGGAGTGTTCTTAACCACTGAGCCATCTCTCCAGCCCTTATTTTAACAAACATCTTAAACAAGAATAGTATGACATCCACTTACAGATGAGGATATTGAATCAGCAGGGCCAAAGCCTCAGGTATCATGAAAGAGAACCAAGCGCAGGGATTAAAGTCCAGGCAGTCTGGCTCTGCAGTGTAGTTTTTTGATGGTTTGTTGCTGCTCCCTGTAGCAGTACCTGCTTCCTGGGGGGGGGAACAGGGGGTGAGAAGATGGGAAGTCAAGGGCACAGAGTCCAGGAGCTTCCAATACAGAAGCTCTTTATTGTGAAAATGTCAGGAGTTTTTATGTGATTACAGAAATTAAGCTGCTGCAGGAATGTTTCTGGTCTCCCCCCCCCCCCGCGGTCACTGCTGGTGTGTTGTGATTGGCTAGGAGCAACTGTGATTAGGTACCATGCTTTTAGTTCTCTGACAGGTTGTCTTGGCCAATTTTACTTAGTTATTGTGAGTTTGCATGCCTCTGCTTGTGCTTCTGCTATTGCCCTGCCTCATTACAGTTCATCCTTTTCACCACTATGCTAATAAGATGCCCAAAGTAATGGTCAAAATATGCCTAGAGAAACTGGGAAGGGTGATCTACACTATAGCTACCTGTATTGCTGAGCCTATACCATCAGGCCAAAGCTCAAATATGTAATATGAGTTCTAGAAAATTAAATCATCTGGAGCTGGAACTAATTTTTTTTTTAGGCTTCATCCAGAACTGGGGTGTTAAGCAAGCAGGCTAGGTAGCTCAGTGAAGTAAGGCAGGTACAAAGAAAGAAGGAGATAAGTACAACAACCACAAAACAAAGGAAGCAGTCCTCAGTCCTCATTTGTTTCTCTGTGGGGATGTGTCCTCACTAGTTTGGTAGAATTTTAATTTTTAAGGAAAATCAAGAAGTTTATATTTCTTTTTCAAAATAATTATGCATTTACTTTACCTTCCAACTACAGTCTCTTCTCCCTCCTCTCCACCCAGACCCCCCCCTGCCTCTCCACTCTCCTCCCACTCACTCTTTTTCCCTTCTATTCAGAGAAGGGTCTACCTTCCATAGATAATAATATAATATGGCTTAGCAAGTTGTAGTAGGCTAAGCACTGCCTCTTGTATGAAGGCTGGGTAAGGCAAACCAATATGAGGAATGGAGTCACAAAGGCCAGCAGAAGAGTTAGAGAAAGCCCCAGCACATGCTGTTAGAAATCTCACAAGAAGTCCAAACCACACCACTGTCACATATATGCAGTGGACCTAGATCAGTCCCATGCAGGCTCCTTGGTATCAGTTCAGTCTTTGTGAGCCCCTATGAACTCATATTAGTTGATTCTGTGGGTTTTCTTGTAGTGTTCTTTACTCCTCTGGCTCCTACAATCCTTTTGCCCTTTCTTCCAAAGAATTCCCTGAGCTTTGCTCAAAGTTTAACTGTGAATCTCTGCATCTATTTCCATCAATTGTTTGATGAAGCCACCTTGATGACAATTGAGCTAGGCCCTAGTCTGTGAGTATAGCAGAATATTGCTAGGTATACTTACATTGACATTCTTTTTTCTCCAGTCACGTTCTATTCTATTGGTCCTGGCACTCCAGGAAATGTCAGGTTGGGCTCACTCATGTGTCTTAGGCTACACCAGTCATTGGTTGGTCACTACAACAATCTCTGTGCTACACTTACCCCAGTATATCCAATAAGCAGGAGAGATTGTAAGTCCAAGGTTGTGTGGCTGGGATGGTGTCCCAATACCTCTACTGAAAGTTTTGCCCCCTGAGATGGTAAGTTCAGTCTATGTATAACCATTGCTAGGAGTCTTAGCAGGGTTCATTCTTGAAGATTCCCAGGATAATTTTCTTGCAGCAAGTTTCTACCTGACCCCCAAATGCTATCTGTTTCCTTTCTTCTTTGATAGTATTCTCTCCCTGCATCACCTCACCAGATTCCTTTTGTTTCCATCCCTCCAGTCCTCCCCAGTCTACTCATCAACTATCTTCTGTTTCACTATGACAGGGAGATCCCAGTGTTCTCCCCATTGAACTTTGCTTGTTACTTAGCCTCTCTTGGCTGTGGATTGTAGCATATTTATCCTTTGCCTTACAGCTTCCCCTTATAAGTGAGTACATAGCATGCTCGTCTTTCTGTATCTGGGTTGCCACACTCAGGATGACTTTTTTTCTCATTCCATACCTTTCCCAGAAAATTTCATGATGTCATTGTTTTTAGCAAAGGAGTAATATTCCATTGTGCAAATATACTACATTTTCTTTATCCATTCGTTGGTTGTGAGAAATCAAGGCTGTTTCCAGGTTCTGGCTATAACAAATAACTCTGGTATGAACATAATTGGGCAAGTGTCCTTATATGGTTTAACACTCTTTCAGGATATGCCCAGAAGTGGTACAGCTGCGCCTTGAGGTAAATTTGATCCCAGTTTTCTGAGAAAAAAACATATTGATTTCTAAAGTGGCTGTACAGGTTGGCACTCCCACCAGCAAATGCAGGCGTGTCCCCTTCTCCACATACAATTCAGCGTGAGCTGCCACTTTGTGTTTTTGACCTTAACCTGTCTGGCAGGTAAAAGATGGAATCTTATAACCATTTTGATTTATATTTCCCTTATGGCTTAGGATGTCAAACATTTCTTTAAGTATCTTTTGGACATTTGAGATCTTCTGTTGAGAATTCTCTGTTTAGATCACTAACCATCTTTAATTGGATTATTTGGTTTTATTTTATGTCTAGCTTCTCGAGTTCTTATGTATTTTTGAAGTCAGCTATCTGTCAAATATGGGGTCAGTGAAGATCTTTTCCCATTTTGCAGGCTGCGGTTTTGTCTTGTTGGCAGTGCCCTTTGCTTTATAGAAGCCTTTCAGTATCATGAGGTATTATTTATTAATTTTAGATCTTAGTGACTGTGCTATTGGCGTTCTATTTAGGAAGTTCTCTCCTGTACCAATGCATTCAAGGTCATATCCCACTTTCTTTTCTATCATGTTTGCTATAATCTGGATTTATGTTGAGGTGTCTAATCCACTTGGATTTAAGTTGTATGCAGGGTGATAGATACAGATCTATATGCATTCTTCTACATGCCAACATCCAATTATGCCAGCACCATTTTTTGAAGATGTTTTCTTTTTTCCATTTCATATCTTTTTCTTTTTTGTCAAAAATCAGGTGTCCATTGGTCTGTGGACTTGCATCTGGGTCTTCCATTTGATTTTATTGATTCATCTGTCTGTATTTATGCAAATACCTTGTGGCTTCTATTGCTAAAACTGTGTAGCCGTGCTTGAATCAGATATGGTGATACCTCCAGAATTCTTTCATGGTAAACAGGATTGTTTTAGCTATCTTGAGTGAGTGTTTTGTTTTTCCATATGAGGTTGAGTATTGTTCTTTCAAGGTCTGTAAAAAATTGTGTTAGGATTTTGACAGGGATTGCTTTGAATATTTTGATTTCTTTTGATAAAGTAGCCATTTTTACTATATTAACCCTATTAATCCATGACCATGGGAGATCTTTCCATCTTCTGATATCTTCTCCAATTTCTTTCTTCAAGGACTTGAAATTCTTGTCATACAAATCTTTCACTTGTTTGGTTCAGGCTACACTAGCATCATTCATTCATTTGTTTATTTATTCATTTATTCATTCATTTATGCCCTAGTAATGTTTAAGCATGCATGGGCAGCCCATTTAGTGTGGTTCTCCAGTTTTTCCTATCCTAGGGAATCCTAGATGCTCATGTTCCTGTTGTACCCAAGGTTCCACAGTCTTCCTTTATGCTGTCTATCTTAAGCTTTCCTCTTTACCTTATGCCATGTACTTCTCCAAGTAATTCTATCTTTGGGTATCTGCCATAATCTATTCTCATAACATGGCTGAAGTATCACAAGCAATGTTGCCATATCCTGTAGTTTACTACTTTCTGTAGATAGAGATGGTTCTTAATGTCATTGATGTGCAAGGATAACTACACCAACAAACTTTATGTTATTTTTGGCTAATTCGAAGGAAGTTGTTTATCTGATTTATTTCTCAAATCATTTATTCCTTTTATGTAGGAGGGGTATTAATTATTAGAGTTTATTTTGTATGCAGCCACTTCACTGAAAAAGTTGCCTATTAAGAATTTTGTGCTCTCTACTCTAGGATCACTTTCAAGTAATGATATTTTGACTTCTTTTCCAGTTTGTATCCCCTCTATCTCCTTTAGTTTTCTCATTGTTCTAGCTAGAATTTCAAGTACTATATTGAACTGATATGTAATTTGGGAAGCCTTGTCTTGTTATTTATTTTAATGGAATAGCTTTGAGTTTTATTCCATATAATTTCATGTTTACTATTGCCTTGCTGTATATCATCTTTATTATGTTTAGGTATGCCCTTGGTATTCCATATCTCTCCAAGAAATTTATTATGAAGGGATTTTGGGTTTTGTCAATGGATTTTTCAGCATCTAATGAGATGATCATGTAATTTTTATCTTTCAGTTTGTTTATAGGGTGAATTGCATTGACACATTTTCATGCATTGACCCATACCTGCTTCTCTGTGATGAAGCTTACTTAATCATGTTGATATTTTCTGGACTTTGTTTGCCAGCATTTTATTGAGCATTTTTGCATAAATGTTTACGAAAAAAACTGGTCTTTAATTTTTTTGTGTTGGATCTTTGCGTGGTTTGAGTATCAGGGTGACTGTGGCCTCATAAAAGAGTTTGCCAATGTTCCCCTGCTTCTATTTTGTGGAGCAACTTGAAGAGTTGGTTCATATGGTAGTGTGTATTAGTCAGATGTGAGTTCAGATGGTCAGTGTGTATTGGTAGGATGTGAGTTCAGATG
>NW_004949102.1:3373912-3398672 GCF_000317375.1 Microtus ochrogaster | reverse complement strand
TGGTCAGTGTGCAGTGGTCAGATGTGAGTTCAGATGGTAGTGTGTATTGGTCAGATGTGAGTTCAGATGGTCAGTGTGCAGTGGTCAGATGTGAGATCAGATGGTCAGTGTCTATTGGCATTAGCTCTTCTTTGAAAGTGTGAAAGAATTATGTGCTAAAAACATCTGGCCCTAGGCTTTTATTTTGGCTGGGAGACTTTTAATGACTGTTCCTATTTCCTTAGGGGTTATAAGTTTATAACTGTTTATCTGATCCTGATTTAATTTTGGTAAGTGGTGCATATCAAGGAAATCTCCCATTTCTTTTTGATTTTACAATATTTTGGTGTACAGTTTTTGAAGTATGACCTAACAATTACCTGGATTTCCTCTGTGTCTGTTCTTATTTCCTCCTTTTCTTTTCTGAGTTTGTTAATTTGGATATTCTTTCTCTGCCATTTAGTTAGTTTAGATAAGGGATTGTCTATCTTACCGATTCTATAAAGAAACTAAATCTTTGCTTCATTGATCCTTTACATTGTTTTCATTTCTATTTTATTGATTTCAACCCTGAGTTTGATTATTTTCAGCCTTTAGCTCCTGTTGAGTGTGTTAGCTTCTTTTTTTTCTATTTTCTTTTTTTTTAATTTATTTATTAAAAATTTCCACCTCCTCTCTTCCTCCCATTTTCCTGCCACTCCCCACATCCCCCTTCCTCTCCCTCTCCAGTCCTAAGAGAAGTCAGAGTGCCCTGCCCTGTGGAAAGTTCAAGGCCCTACCCCATCCATCCAAGTCTAGGAAGGTGAGCATCCAAACAGACTAGGCCCAAGAAGCCAGTACATGCAGTAGAATCAAAGCCTGGTGCCATTATCATTGGCTTCTCAGTCAGCCCTCATTGTCAGCCACATTCAAAGAGTCCGGTTTGATTACATGCTCATTCAGTCCCGGTCCAGCCTGCCTTGGTGAGCACCCATTAGATCAGTCCAACCATCTCCACGGGTGGACACATCCCTCACGGTCCTGACTTCCTTGCTCATGTTCTCCCTCCTTCTGCTCTTCATCTGGATCTTGGGAACTCAATCCATTGCTACAATGTGGGTCTCTGTCTCTATCTCCATCCATTGCCAGATCAAGGCTCTATGGTGATGTGCAAGATATTCATCAGTGTGGCTATGGGATAAGGCCAGTTAAGGCACCTTCTCCTCTGCTGCCCAAGGACCTAGCTGGGGACATCTCCTTGGACATCTGGGATCCCTTCTAGAGCCAAGTCTCTCTTGCCAACCCTAAAATGGCTCCCTTAATTAAGATATCTTCTTCCCTGTTTCCATATCCACGCTTCCTCCATCTCAACCATCCCATTTCCCCAAGTTCTCCCCAATCCTCCCCTTCTCCCTTCTCTCTCTCCATCCCCCCTCCCTACCACCCTAACTTCACCTCCGCACTTTGGAAATCAATGTAGCGGTTTCTCAGGAAACTGGGAGTCAACCTACCTCAGGATCCAGCAATTCCACTCTTGGTAATATACCCAAGAGATGTCCAATCATAATACAAAAGCATTTGTTCAACTATGTTCGTAGCAGCACTATTTGTAATAGCCAGAACCTGGAAACAACCTAGGTGACCCTCAATAGAAGAATGGATAAAAAAAAAATGTGGCACATATAAACTTTAGAGTTCTATTCAGTGGTAAAAAAAATGACATCTTGAATTTTGCATGCAAATGAATGGAAAGAGAAAACATTTTACTGAGTGAGATAACCCAGACCCCAAAAGATGAATATGGTATGGACTCACTCATAAGTGGATTCTAGCCATAAACAATGGACATTGCGCCCTTAATTTGTGATCCTAAAGAAGGTAAATAAGAAGGTGAACCCAAAGAAAAACATATATTTATCCTCCTGGATATTGGAAGTAGACAGGCTTCTTCTTCTTTGAGACCTTTCAGGTGTGCTGTTAAGTTGCAACTCTGATACATCTTTAAATTCTTTATGCAGACACTTAGTGCTATAACCATTCCTCTTTGTATGGCTTTTGTTGTGTCCTATAAGTTTGGGTATGATGTACATTCATTTTCATTAAATTCTGGGAGCTCTTTAAGTTCTTTTTTATTATTATTTCTTTTTTGACCCAGTGGTAATTCAGTAGGGAGTTGATAAGTTTCCATGAGTTTGAAGGATTTATGTTGTTTCTGTTGTTTTGAAATCTAGCTTTCAATCCACAGTGGTCTGATAAGATGCAGAGGGTTTTTTCAATTTTCTTGTATCTGTTGACTCTTGCTTTGTGACCAAATATGTTATCAATTATGGAGAATATTCCATGATGTCTTGAGAAGATAGTGTATTTTTTGTGTTTGGGTTAAATGTTCTGAAGATATCTGTTAGGTCGATTTTTGTCATAATATCTGGTACTTCAATATTTCTCTCTTTAGTTTTTGTTTATATGATCTGTCCTTTGGTGAGAATGAAGTATTAAAGTTACCCACTATCAATGTGTAAGGGTCAGTGTGTGATTTAGTAGTGTTTTAGTAGTGTTTCATTTACAAATGTGATTACCCTTGTGTTTGGGCATAGATATTGAGCACTGGGCCATCATCCTGGTGGATGTTTTCTTTGATGAGTATTAAGTATCCTTCCTCGGAGGCAGAGGCAGGCGGATCTCTGTGAGTTCGAGACCAGCCTGGTCTACAGAGCTAGTTCCAGGACAGGCTCCAAAGCCACAGAGAAACCCTGTCTAGAAACAGCCACAAAAAAACCAAAAAAAAAAAAAAAGTATCCTTCCTCATCTCTTTTCATTAAATTTGTTATGAAGTGTGTTCTGGTAAATATTATAATTTTTATAATAGTTAGCTTCTTAGAGTCATTTGCAGGGAAAATCTTTTTTCTATCCTGTACTCTGTGGTGATGTCTACGTTTGATATTGAAGTGTGTTTCTTGTATGCAGCTGAAGGATGGATGTTGTTTTTGCAGCTACTCTTAGTTTATTAGTGTACGTCTTTTATTGAAGAATTGTGTCCATTGATATTGAGAGATATCAATAACCAATGATTGCTAGTTCCTGTTACTTGTGGTAGGTTGGTGATGGTGATTTTGTGCATTTGTGTGTGTGTGTGTGTGTGTGTGTGTGTGTGTGTTTCCCTGATTTGAA
Source organism: Microtus ochrogaster (assembly GCF_000317375.1). Lineage (NCBI taxonomy): Eukaryota > Metazoa > Chordata > Mammalia > Rodentia > Cricetidae > Microtus > Microtus ochrogaster. The sequence goes on along the minus strand of NW_004949102.1, from coordinate 3,395,546 downwards.
TCGTGCTGGGACAAAATTATTGCCTATGTTTTCATGTGTGCCGTCAACTTCTTTAATTTGGACATTTCCTTCTCAGAGCTTCTTTAGGCCTGGATTTGTGGATAGCTATTGCTTAAATTTGACTTTATGTCAAATTTATGTGCTATCTTGTGTTGCCCCCATCTATAGTGATTGAAAGTTTCGACATGTATAATAGTTTCAGCTGGAATCTGTTGTCCCTTATTGTCTGCAGCAATCTGGTCAGGCCTTTTTTGAATTTCAAGTCTCCATTGAGAAGTTGGGTGTTAGAGATCTGTCTTTATGTACGATTGATTTTTTTCTTTTGCAGCTTTCGATAATCTTTCTTTGTTTGTGTGTTTAGGATTCTGATTATTATATAATGAAGGCTTTCTAGCCCAATCTATTTGATGTTCTATAAGCTTCTTGTGCCTTTATAGACATGTCTTTCTTTAGACTGAAAATTTTTTCTTCTACGATCTTGTTAAAAATATTATCTGAGTCTTTGAGCTGGGAATCTTGTTCTTAGGTTTGGTCTTTCCATAATGTTCCAGATTGCCTAAAGCTAGATGTTTTCATCATGATTTTTTTTTAGATTTATCATCTTTGATGTATCTGTTTCTTCTATCATGCCTTCAATACTTGAGATTCTTATTTCCATCTCTTATATTCCATTGGTAGTGCTTGCATCTTTGATTCCTAATTACTTAACAAGATTTTCTATGTCCAGTATTCTTTCAATTTGTGCTTTCTTTATTGTTTCTATTTCCATTTTTAGTTCTTGAATATTTTATTCATTTCTGTCAAATATTTGTTTTTCATTGTTTCTTGATATTATTTAAAAGATTTATTGATTTCCTTAAAATTTTGAATGTCTTTTTCCTGATTTTTTAAAGGCTTTTTTTTTCATTTTCCAGCAATTGAGAGGATGAACCCATTTCTTTTAATAAAAAGCCAACTTGTTAGACTTGTATTTTCTTTACTTTTTGAAAAGGTAACTATTAGTTTCAGTTAAAAGGTCACTTTAATAGGCCTTTTAGTAGCCTGTTTAAAATAAAAGAAAATAATCCAGGCTTCATTTAAATTTGACTTAAAATTTAAGAGAAATTACATCCCTGAAAGGCACATTTCTGGGTTGTGAAATTGCAACTCATCTATTTAACTACTTGGCTGAAGAGAAGCAAACAAGAGATAAATCGCTTTTTAATTAGTGTCAAAATGGAAATGAACTGTAGAGTTGATAATGAGCATTGGAAAAAATACCTTCAACAAAGTGTACAAATGGGGAAAGTAGATACAAAACAACTCAGATTCACACATATTTTTTGTTTCTAAGAAAATAATGAACTGTGAACAATTATGGTGGGATTTCTTGCAAAGCTAGATGATGAGATGGGTTTGAGAAACAAATACATGATTTTACTAAGATTTTGTTTGATGAAGTTTCTAAGTCATTCACAATGAAAAATTATGTGCAATAAAGTTCACAAGCCATCAAAAGCAGGAACAATTACACATAAGAAGCAAAATCGTGTTGTGCAATGTTTTCAGTGAAGGATTTGAACTATTTTATGAACAAGTTCATTTGTTTTAATGATATAATGAAGACTCTAAAATTAAATGTAACAGTTTAATTACTATATAATTATAGTACAATTATAAGACACCTTCTTCAAGATAAACTGTTTGTATTAAAATTATAATTTTGTCCCCATTTTCCTAGAAGAAGATACAGAAATCAAACAGAAATTCAATATTTAAAAAATCTGGATCAAGTATAGGAGTTAGAATGTGCAAACATGAGCAATGTGTAATAAACATTAACTTCAAGATAAGAAATGAAAATCAAACCTATATCAAACCTAAAGACTTACACACAGAAAAGAACATGATCTATAGCAAATATTCAAGCAATCATAAAGAATGGAATGACATAGTGGTAAGTTGTAATTTCATCTAATGAAAATTGATTTTGGTACTATATGTGTATTTTTAAAAACATGGGCAAAAATAAATATCAAAGAGAATGTTACTTTAAGGACCTGAAGAATCTATAGGCATTTATCTCAGAATCTGAGAGAGGATAATGAATACCAGGTAGGGAGATGTTGGAGATGGAGAACTTAGCAGATAATAAGTTGCAGGACAATAATTCTAAACAGATATTTTGCAGAAGAGAGCACACAAATTGGCCGAAGAAGGAGGACAAACAGGAAACATTAATAAATATCAGAAAGATGCTCTTCTAAAAATTATCTTTATTTTGCTCAATCTGCCGGTTGCCTTTCCATCAAATGAATAAAGTTAATCACTTCTTTTGAGGATGTAGATAGCAGGGAGTTCTTATAAACTATTGATGGAGAAGGTAAATTAAGATAGCCATTATGGAAAACAGTATGATGGTTCTTCAGAAGTAATAAAAAGTAATTGCCACATGGTCCAGTAATTCCATTGAGGAAAATGCATCAATAGCAAACAAAATTAGATGCATGAATTTATATTGTTCCCAGGATGACTGCAACAGTATCTAAATAGTCAAGAAATTGTGGAAACAGTAGGTGTGAATGATCTGATGGAATAGATAAAAGAAAATATATAGAAATACAATAAAATATTGTTCAGTAATAGAAATGATTCCATTATTTGCAATAATTTGGACATAATTACATGTTCTTTGTTAAATAAAATAGGCCAGACATAAGTATCAAGTTATTTCTCTGATATAAAGAACTTGTGTAGAATTTGGAAGTATAGTGATGATTACCCGAGGTTAGGAAGTATTGAAGGAGGGATAAAAGCAGAAAAGTGGATTAATAGATCTGTGTGGCTTCCTGTTAATCATCAATTTGGCAATATAGAATCTCCTGGATAATTGGCTGCTGAGCATGTCTGTGGAAGATTACATGGATTGTGGTTTAATTGAGGTGGAAAGACCTTCCCACTTTAAGCAAGACTTTTTCTGGACAGAGATAACTAGGATATATATAAGATAGAGAAGATGATGCAATCATCTATGTTTCTTAACTGTGGATCCACTATTGTGATACTGACTAATGGGAGCTCCTGTTACTGCCAAACCCTTCTTCCCCAGAAATGAGGGAGTCTAGTTGTGAACTGTGAGTCCACAAAACACCTTTTCTCCCCTTAAGGAGCTTATTCCTTATTTCCATGCATTTTTATTTCATTCAAAGTTATATTGTTAATTATTTTTAAAAAGAAAATAGTTTCCTCATTAAAAGCACACACACACAAACCAACAGAAGTAACAAGGGTGAACAGAAAATTTCTGCTATAAAAGAATTAGGAAAAATTCTGCTTTTAAAACAAAAATTAAAATCAAGCTTAGTATTTAAGTCATAGTGTGAACTGTAAGTATTCTAAACTTAAGTATTCAATAAAAATTTGAACAGATAAAATAAAAATAATGATTCTATTAATTTTATTAGTCAGGATGATATAAACACCTAAGAATTTCATTGAACAAAGAGTAAGGGAATGCAGGTAAAAGACAAAAAAGCGATACACCTTCAACATAATGTCTAGTATGTAGTGATCACTTGTGTGATACACCAGTATAATAAGGTTATAGATTAGAAAAAAAAAGACCTTAAGTGAAGCTCTTGTATATGTGAAAGCATAAAATATATAGCATAAATCAATACTGTGAATATGCTTTACTTCAAGATTAATGTGAATATATTCTGATAATAATACAATCTTTATGAATATTTCTAGGTTTTGAAATATGAGGACAAAATTATTCCCTTTTCCTAGGTTCAAATAGAATTAAGCTCATGAACTAAGTAATAATCAAGCATAATGTCACATCTAGTTCAAAATAGCTGTGAAATAAGTCATCGTCCTAGCCTTGAGAAGGGCTTCAATAGTGGAGATATTAGTGGCTCAATAGTAGTATTTTCAGAATTGTGTAATTATTGAGTGTAAAGGATGATTACATATAACCACCAGGTACAGAACAATGAAGAAAACTAGACATATCAGATATATATTTGAGGATTTAATGAATGGTAGCTAAATTTCACTGAAATGTGAAATCATGGATGGAATTGAGTATGGATATGTGCTGTGTGCATGGGTGCATGTGTGTGTGCGTGTGCACGTGTGTGTGCATGTGTGCGCGCATATGTGTGCACGTGTGTGCATATATGCGTGTACACGTGCACATATGTGTGCATGTGTGTGTGCATGTGTGTGTTTCTGCATGTGTGTGCACGTGTGTGTGTGCGCGTGTGTGTGAACGTGTGTGTGTATGCGTGTGTGTGCACGTGTGTTGTGCACGTGTGTGTATGTGTGTGTGTGCACGTGTGTGTGTGCAAGTGTGTGTGTGTGTTGGAATATTTCTGTTTCAGTTTCAAAGGATTGAGGTACCAATTAGTTCTGTAAGTGAAGCAGCTAGCAGGCTCTTTGATATAAAATCTCATGCTGGATGTTAGAAAAGTAGATAGTTCCCTGAATTTGAGAGTCTTCAGTATATATTTAATTATTTAAACTTTGCAAATAAGTGGAATCATAACTAATTGAGGGACTCTCAAAAATGAGAGTGAAGGCATTTATAAATTAAAACTATGGTATAGAAAAATTTTTCGTGTGTAAAATTTGAGTGGATCTAGAAGTTCTTAGTGACTCAAATGACTCCGAAGTCTATTAAGCAATATAACTGAAGTCTAAATTAAAGAGAGATGAAAGTAGAAGGGGAAAAAAAAACTTAAAAAGTAAAATCATCAGTACGTCAATTAACTCATTTAGAAGCTTCACTGTAGAAACAGAAGGTTAGTGTGCAAATAGTGAGAGGAGGGATTTTGGTTTACATTTTGAAGCTGAGTAAGAAATGAGGAGCAGAAGGAGGGAGAACATGAGCAAGGATGTCAGGACCACGAGGGGTGCACCCACCCATTGAGACAGTGGAGCTGATCTATTGGGAGCTCACCAAGGCCAGCTGGACTGGGACTGATGGAGCATGTGATCAAACCAGACTCTCTGAATGTGGCTGACAACGAGGGCTGACTGAGAAGCCAAGGACAATGGCACTGGGTTTTGATTCTACTGCATGTACTGGCTTTGTGGGAGCCTAGTCTGTTTGGATGCTCACCTTCCTAGACCTGGATGGAGGGGGGAGGACCTTGGACTTCCCACAGGGCAAGGAACCCTGACTGCTCTTTGGACTGGAGATGGAGGGGGAGGGGGAGGAGGGGAGGGAGAGTGAAATGGGAGGAGGGGAGGAAGTGGAAATTTTTAAGTAAAAATAAATAAATAAAAAATAATAAACTACTTTCTGAAGTTGGCAGAAACAAGCCAGGGGAATGATTAGTGATAATGGGGAAGAAAATGGGTCCAATTAGGGGCAAAAAGTCTTCAGAAAGGCAAGAGGTGATGGAGTCCAATATTCTTAGTAGCATGAGAATAATTTGTAAAGGAAAAAATGAAAATAGGAATAAATATTAAAATTTGAAGTAGTAAGGACGTTAAGTCAAGTTTTTCTGTATTAAAATATTGAGAGTGGGCCACCATTTAATTCGAGAGAACACTAAGCAGACAGTATGTATCTATAAATATTGGTCATTTCAGAATGCCACAGTCATACTGACATAGGCCGTCCATCTTCTAGGTATTAAAGTTTCTTCTGCAGCTGTACTCTAGCACAGAAGCAAAGGAACAACACAGTTGAAACACACTAAGAATGCCCTTATCTTCTCTGTGAGGAAGCAGGGCCTTTTCTGTGATGACTGAATGCCAGAAGCTAAAGATCCCCCCAACAGAGCAAAGCAAAGCACATCAAATCCCGCTGTCAAGAAGAACGGGATTTCCTTGGAGTAGCTCTCTGTGCAGGGCTCCTTCCTTTGTGAGTGTTGCATGTTAGGCTGGCAGGCACTGTTGGCCATTACTATACTGCAAAGATAGATATATTCAAAAATTTGCCCTGTGGAAAGTCGGCCATACACTCACTTTTTCATGAAGAAACCTTACCACTTGTAAACACTTGATTATTTTTTAAGCTTCGTAAAAGAATTATTTTACTTTTTATTTAATATTTTAATTTTATTTTACATTCCAACCACAGTCCTTTCTCTTATATTCTCATCACCTTTAATCCAATCTTTCTCTCATTATTAAAGTATTTAGAAAATATGTTTTTTATGACCATTTGTAGCATACAATTTCCTTTCATGCCATTTGGAACTCAGACTTTGTGATCTGACAGTTTTTTTAAATTAGAAGTTGAAGTCAAAATAATAATTTATAGCTTTGATCTTATAAAAAATTGTTACTAAAGTAAAATATTAAATATTATAATGATTAAATGTTAATTGTATCTTTTTATTTTCTTCAGCTAATAATTTCTTGCTAGGACAAATATTCATACTTACAAAATGTCCTGACTATCTAATTTATTTTACAAGAATGTCCATAACTGGGAAATTATCAATAACCCAAATGATAGCACCTAAAAAATGAAAGAGGTAAATAAGTAGTTTTCAGGGAAAAATATATGAAGGTACAATATGGTAGTTGGTAATATGTTCTTATAATGCAGCATTTAGGAGGCCATGTTACATGGAGTGTTTGAAGATCAAAGACACCTTGCCGAACATGAGAAACATTCCAAAAGCAAACAGGTAAAAAAAGGATAAATTTTAGTATTACTAAGTAAAGTAAATTTTCAATAATGTGCCACATTAGGGGTAAATTGTATTTTAATTAGAGATAAAAGCTGTGTGGAATCTAAAGTCTTAATTCTTTGTATGTCTAGTAGTTCTCATTTTATATAATATATGAATAATAAAAATACAATGAACCAGATAAAATTAACTTCATTAAAAAAGAATCAAAAGTATATGCCTAAAACAATTTTGAAAACAATGAAATCATTACATTTAACAGCTCAATAAACCAATTTCATTTGGAAATAATAAAACAGTATACATGAAGCTATAAAAACTTATTTTTAAAATTTACAAGGTTGACTTTATATCGCCCATATTTTATTTGATGGTTCGGAACAGAAGCCATTTTAAAATGATTTATTAAAAACAAACACTTGGGTAGAATGTTAAGCAAAAGAGAGAATTACCCTGTTTCAAATAACCTGGAAGACAATGAACAGAAGACCCAAGTTACTATAAATCATGAGACAGGAGTAGTAATAATGAAGAAGGAAATGGAGCCTAGAAAAGTGGCGGTGCATTTAGAAGAACCTCCAAATATCTTTTCATTTCCCAGCCGGGAGTAAAGAGTATGGATCAAATTGTTTTACCAAAGGAAACAGTCAAGGTGAATCTCTGCTTATTCAGCATGTTCACATTTTATTTTCTGAAACATCCATCAAGGGAAACACAAGCTACACAAAAGCTAACCTACTGTTCAAGATTACCATGCCACAAAGACCCAAATATGGAGAGAAGCTACTCAGCAGGACAACGAGAGAGAGAGAGAGAGAGAGAGAGAGAGAGAGAGAGAGAGAGAGAGAGAGAGAGAGGAGGCAGTCATGTGTGAGCAAAGGCCAGTGTGGAGCTCCACCTGTAACTTTCTTCTAGACTTTCCCAATTTATGATGAATATGAACATGACTTGAGTAAATGGTTGTTTAAAGTCTCCAGGCTTAGGACATAGCAAGGTCCTAGGAAAATTATTTACTTAAATGTTTTAGAATATTTCTATAGTTAAATATAAATAAATAGATAATTCATCATTTAATAAAAGCAAAAATGAAACTTTTTGAAAGAAAGCATTCAGTAAAAAATCAAATGACAAAGAAATAAGTACAGTTTTTAAACAATAAAATTTAATAGATTTTTGATGTTAAGTTTAGCTTATTTCATAGTTCTGGACCAGAAACTGAAGGACAAAATAGCCTGGGATACAATTAAATACCACTTACAAATATTTCAAACTAAATTTCTCTATTAGTCTGCCCAAGGTAAATTTATTAACATACTTTATTTGTAAGATATTTTCTATAAATTAAAACAAACAATATGTTTAAAAATGAATCTATAAAGAAATGTAAAACAATTTTTGTTAAAAAAAATAAACTGTTATAAAGAGAGAAGTGAAAAACATGAGCTAGCAGACTCAGACTCTTTTTTTTTCCTGTCCTGGAACTAGCTCTTCTAGACCAGTCTGGCCTCCAACTCACAGAGATCCACCTGCCTCTGCCTCCCAAGTGCTGGGATTAAAGGCATGAAACACCACCGCCCTGGCCAGACTCATAGATTCTGACACAGTCATATGCACATGGCAATAAAGGGAAAATGCAAAGACACAGAACATGCAACCATCCAGAACTTAATGTGAGTGACCTTAACCCTTGAATCAACTATAAAATCATAGATCCTAATCACTGCCACCGTCACTGGGCATTGCTCTGAAAACTCTAATCACATAATGTGAGAATAAAACAAATGGAGTTAAAAATGAACAGAAAAACAAAAGTAAAGCATATAAATATTTGTAGAAGATATGAATGCCTACATAAGAAATAGTAAAGTCTAACATAATAATAGGAATAAAAGCACAGCAATCATAGGTTATAACCTCCAATATCCAATAAACCTCAATTATATGAGAAATGTTCAATAATTGAAGTAATATAAAAATTAAATATTAATTAAAATTGTGTATTTATACTACATGTTACATAATAGCATATATAATATTTTAAGACATTTAAAATATGCTAAAAGTTTATGTGTATATTTGTATATTGACTTTTCTAATTTTTTAAAACTGAGTTTTAAATAAAATGCCATTTTGCCTTCCCCAAAAACTACCAAATTCTAACCTTGTAATATATACACAAAATAATATATTAAGTTATTCTAAACAACACATTTTGATCTTAGTATATCAGAAACTAAAACTTAAAATTTATGATGATTGGAAAATAACAGCATGGGAGGTATATGAAAGCCTCATCACAGTGGAATCAAAATTCTTACATGTGACAAAGAACATGGAAAAGAAGTATTAAGACACTCTGAGTGCTGGCCAGTTGCCAAAAACAACTCTGTAAAGTCTTTTGAAGTCTGCATGTCAATTTCCACCCATCATCTTTCATCAGATCCTACAGAGTGTTTTCCATCTCCTCTCCTGCACATAATGTCACCATCTGACCTTGTCCATCTCACCAAAGCAGTACCACTACTTAAAAAGGCATTACTAACAAAGGTTAGAAGCCCAAACGAGAGATGAAAGTGATGTATAAAACTGCCAGCTGCATCAGAAAACATCTCTGAGTTTAAAGTGGATTCATCAAAAATTTTGACTTTACAGAGGAAAAACATTACTTTATTTTTTGAAGTCGTCAGCATCCGTCCTGGAAGAAGAGAGCTTTTAGCTATGGTCTCATCACAATGAGTTCCTGATCAAAGAAGGCAGAGTAAAGGGTAAAATAGGTAGGGTAAAGCCCATGGGTCTATGCGGTTAGTCATTGCATGCAAAGCAATGATGGTTTTAGACTCAAGGTAAATATTTAACTGCAAGATTCAACTTAAAGTTTGAATTTTAAATTAAAACTTTAATTTTAAATTAGAACTTCAACTAAGAATCGTGACTTACTGAACATTTAAATCAGGGTCTTATCTGTACTAGGAAGCACTCTCCTCCCGAGTTTTATCCACACTTTAAGAACTTTGAGCACAGTTCTGACATAGCAACCTTCTCCACAGCAACAATAACAACAAACACACACACACACACACACACACACACACACACAAAATTCACACTCACCTTAAATATATCACAAACACATACTCACCACACATACATACATACCACGCATACCTACCACACACAAACCACACATACACACACATCACACACATATGATATATATGCCACACACACACACACAAACATCATATCACAAAGACAGGAGCAACAGATAAGTGGATAGTGTATGAGAATTGTTATTCACATTTGGGACTTTCAGATTTAAATATATTTTGAGAAAACCATCTCTTAAAAATATCAGAAATTGATTTTGTTAATAGCCTTTTCCTATTACTACTTTAAGAGATAGTGTTTTTCAACAAATGCATTCATTTTCTGCAAGAGTAGACTTCATGAAAACATGATGTGATGAAGTCAAGCACAGATATAGAAATGACAAAGTTTGAAATAAAATTCTAAGTTTATGATGGCACTAAATATTACCTATGAGAGCTTTGATTAATACTACAGTGAGTTTGTAGCTTCCCCTTCAAGCTTTATGCGGAGTAATCATATTAATAAATGCTATCTTTTGCTTGTTATAGAACATACTGGACATTTAAAATTGCATATTCTTTATTATTTTTTCTCTTTCATGCATCTAAAAGTATAAAGAAAATATATAAGTATTTGTTTTATATATGATATTTCAGAACATTTTATAAGAAATTCATTATTAATGAAGGTAGATTTACTTTTGTTGCTAAATACTGAAAATTATCAATGGACACTGGAGATTGGAAAGGTCATAAATTGCCTAAGACCAAAAATCCCCTATGGTAGAACTCTCACATGGTGTGTACTATATATATTTTTTTTACTTCATGTGACTTTCTAATAACCAAACATTCAAAGGTATCTAAACATTTTATCATACAGAGTTTTAATTTGAAAATATCATACCAGTCTTGCTCAATGTTTATACTAAGTAGATTAATTATTCTACAATTTATTTAACAGATAGTATACTCCTCCCTTTTTTTCAATGACTATGTAATGATTATATGTGACCTGAATTAAAATCAGGTTTATAACAACTATATATGGCTACAGTGGAATATTTAATCAGTAATCAATATGATATATATGACTTGCTGTAATTCCAAATTTTTATTGTTTTGTGGGGGGGGTTTGAAAATCATAAATCAAAATGACATTAAAATCATTTCTAATGATTTATATAGCTCAATAAAATTACTATACATATGAATGGTAGATAAGATGTCAGAGTAGAGTATAACAATTCTAATCTTAAAATGCAACAGTTTGAATGGCTACTCAAGAAAAATATGTCTACATGAGTTACGAAAACTGTTAAAAATCAGAAAACAAATGAAGTGCAATTATAGGAAAGATACTTTGAAGAGGGAAAAAAGGAAAGCTTTATGTCACCCAAACTACATCACACTCAAATTCTTCAGTCCCAGGCAGAATAGCACAAACAGAAACATCAGGTAGAGAGACAGATGTGAACATAGCGCTGTGTCATTGATCCAATCCATAGATCCATCATGGCAAAACTTAGCACTCCAAGACAGCAATAGACATAGCATTCATGCATGTAGAATATGCCTTCAGTGACTTATTTCCATTAGGGGAACCACTCTGGCCCATGCTTGAAGCTTAAAGGATTGACTTGATCACTAGTACAGGCTAGTTAACTGACTAGAACTCTAAAACTGATTAATAGAAGAAAGAGTACAGTGGGCTGAGGATTTCTTGTGGCAGCATCTGTGCCCAGACAAAGCAGGTCCAAGGTTTTGGAATGGTCCAGTTCTACTACCATGACAAAGACAGACATTCTCAGCATATCAGACAACCAGCTCCCAAACTGTGGATAGAATAAATATTGAAGGGTGAGCTCAAATCATCTCATATACATAGACTGGATTAATTGTCTACTTTTTCCATGCCACTAGTAATTGAATAAGTATCAAGAATAAATGGTAATAGGACATTACCAGAGCTACAAACAAATGACAGGGATTAACCATTAAAATAGTGTAAGGTGTATATGTGTACATACATATGTGCATGTTTTCACATGTGCAAGCATGCTTATGTCCATCTATCTATGAATATATGTTCATGTGTGTATATTTGTTTATGGCTATGCCTAAGTGCCTGCATATTTGTGTCGTACACCTTGAGTGTGCAGGTTTTTGTGTATGCATGGGTATGTATGCATATGTGCATGTGTTTGTGCATGAATGTGCCTGTTCATGTGGTGTGTGTTTGTGGGTATGTGTATGTGTGTTCATGTGATGGCACATGTGTATACCAATTTTGTGTTTATGAATTATCTGTCTGTGTGTGCATGTGGGTGCATATGTGTGGATATGCAAACATATGGGTGCATGTGTATATGTGTGTATATGTTTCTGTATATGTGCTTGCATGACTATGTATGCACATCTCTATGTGTGTGTGTTTAAACCTATTGTTCTTGTGTAAGTTTATGTTTACATGTACTTGTGCTTGTGTTTGTCCATGTGCAGGAATGTTTGTATTAATCCTTGCCTTCTTCCTATTTCAAACATTTTCTACACTGCATCTGCCTGAATACCTACCTGTCCCAAGGTTCCCAAATGATCCTGTTCCTATTTCTGATCTTCATAAAAGAGCTCTGTATTTACTGACATGTTACCATGTTCTGCTTTAGATAAGTTTTTGGAACCAAACCCAAGGCATTTAAACTTGACAGACAAGGGTTTTACCAACTGGGACATACCTGAAGTCACAAAATAATTATCATAGGAAGCCCATCACACTTCAAGAAAATACTAAAAATGATTTGATGAAATGTGAACATAGGAGGCACCTAACACACAAATTAATAGAGAGATAAAATAAGTTTAAAAATCAAGTAAAAATTGGCATGCTAAACCTACAAGCAGTATCATGAAAATGTCCATAAAAGAACTGACACAAATCTATAAAGTCAACAACAGTTTCTTGAAAAAATGCAAAGAGGAGAAAAAAAACCATGAAAAGAATGAAAAGGACTAAAGCCTGATAAAAGGGTTGATAGGACAGCATTAAGACAGACAAGTCAGAACTTAATCTGACAGCAGCCTCAAATTAATTAAAATCTTAACTATGATTAACTAAACAATGCAACTCTTAGGGAATACACTGTTTCTTTAGTCTGGGTGATGGTTTTTAAAAACTGATTTCAAAGCTCTAAGGACCAAAAGCAAAAGTAGTAAGCAGAGTTACAAAATCACTGAAAGGATTCTGCCTAGCGATAGAAACCACCAACTCTCATGATACCTCAACAATACAACTCCCTAAACAAGACCAGAACAATACAGCAGACATGCTAACATGGAAAAGGGAAATCTCACCTGGCCTCACCCTCAGATAGAGAGCAACAGGCAGCTGAGAAATGCTGAAAGCAGGAGAATATTCTTCCTCAGCGATGAGTCTTCAATTGATAGTTAAATGCCAAATGATCAACCCTGAAATCACATTCATATAAGAAACAATAAATGCTCTGAATAGGGGATGTATGTGTTTGTGTGTGTGTATGCATTTGTGGTGGGTATGTGTGTGTATGTATTTGTGTTGTGTGTGTGTGTGGTGTGTATGTATGCATTTGTGGTGTGTGTGAATGTATTTGTGGTGTGTGTGTGTATGTTAATTAGTTAAAGACAAAGAGGTCATCATTTCAACAGGGAGACTAGGTCATGGGAGTACTTGGAAGTCACTAGATAAATAAAATAAATGGGAAATTGATGTAATTATATTTTTAAAGAAACAATCGATGCAGCAAGTAGGTAATCCTCAGAATGGGAGAAATTATTTGTAAACTGTACATTTGAGAAAGGGATGATATCAAAATATATAAGGGTATTGATAGGAAAAATGATGAAAAATCAGATAAAGGGGGTATCAGTTTGACAATTTTCCAAAGACAAATGTTCAGCAATCTTTGCATTGTTGTCAAGAAAACTCTGAAAATCAGTACTCATCAAGGAAACACAAATGCAAACAACACCTCACATCTCCCAGATGGTTATTATCAAAAAGAGAGAAGACAAAGGAGTTGGCAAGTTTGCTGAAAAAAAGATATCATGTGTATAGAAAGAAGGAATGGAAAATAGTTCCTCTGTTTTAGGAAACATTTAGGCTTCTCCAGATCCATCATCTAATGTTGCAGCCTTACTAGTGAATATATAAGAAAAAAAAAACTATGACAAAGAGAAATTCAGACTTCCTATGAATAAAGAATGAAAACGGAATTGCTAATACATAAACAATGGGATGTTGTTCATCCATAAAAAGAAAGACAATCCTGAATCATCAACAAAATGCACTGATGGGAAGAAAACTTTGCAAGTGAATTAAGCATTAAGCCAATTGTAAAGAGGACAAGTCTACAAACTTGCTCATATATTAAACTAAATTATTGGCCCTAATGAATCAGAGATTGGACTGATAATTCCCAGAGGTTTGGGTGAATTGGGTATTGAAAACTATATTGATTGCAAAATAAATAATTAGGTGATAGTAATATTGAGTTATTGATGGAACTGGGTCAATAGATCTGCTGAATAGATGGTGCCTACATGGAATGGCAACCTATTCTTGCATAATGACAAGAAGACATAATAAAATTTTATGCATGATTTTAAATGTTTTATACATTGCAATATAAATTTATTATTCATACATTGTGTTAACTTTCCTGTTTCTGAGAAGATAATATCCAGGAGAGTACTTTAAGGTATAAAGGTTTTTTTTTTTTTTTTTTTTTTTTGATTCCTAGTTTCAGAGGATTCAGTCCAGGGTGAACTGATTGCGTTGCCTTGAACCTCAGATGGATAAGACAGAACATTGCTCTTCAAATTGCAGTTTTTCCAGAAAAAAAAAAAAAGAATGTATCAAGCAGGACCAAAATGCAGAAAACACTTGAAAACCTAACCTTAGACTTTAGAGGAGAAAGGGATCTTGTTTTTCAAAGTGGTTAGGAGTTTCATAATTCTTATCTTGTCCATGAGGAAAAATGCCATGGTACCATTGTAGTGTCCATCCAAATCTAGAACACGCGCTTCCTTGGCAGTTAGAACATCCTTTTCTGAGCACCCATCTGGCCTTGATTGTTTCAACAGTGACAATCACTTCAAAATGCTTGCCCCAATTTAACATGAACCGATCACCACATAAGTGCTGGCATAAAATTTCTTCCTATATTAGTGGTTTTGTGTTTAAATGTCATTTTTCTATCTTTTTAGCTGTTTAAATTTTCAAATGTTTATATAATGAATTTCAGTCATTATTTCGCCCCTTCCTCATCTTCCACATCCACTCCCTCTCACACTGTCACATTCTTTTCTTTCTCTCATATTTTTTAATCCTTTTGCTTTGTGTAGCCCATCTTGTTTAATCAGAGTTTAAAGAATAAAATGCACAGAACAAAAATAAGGCAGATTCAGTTTTATTTGTTAAAGACATTATATAATTTGTCATTTTAACCTTGTCAGTTGAAGGGAAAAATGCAGAGCCATTAACCCTTTTTTTTATCTATCATCTATCTATCTATCTATCTATCTATCTATCTATCTATCTATCTATCTATCTATCTATCTTTCTGTCTATCTATTTATTTTTATTTTATTGGCGTTTTGACTGTATGTATCTGTGTGATGGTGTTGGATCCCAAAGTTTAAGTTGTGAGCTGCTATAAGGGTGCTGAACCTAGGACCTTTGGAAGAATAGTCAGTGCTCTTAAACACTGAGCCATCTCTTCAGTCTGAGAGATGTTAAATCCTGAGATACCTAAACATTGAATTGATGTTTTGTTTTAGTGAATCTGATTTATACACTTGGAGCAATGTTTGATTGGAATAAAAATGTAGAAACAATAGTGATACATTAATGAGTTACCAAGAGTGAAATGTGTTTGTTTTATAAAAATGAGCATCTAGGCTTGAAGATAATACAAAAATTGTTGATTGACTGGTTTTGTGTCTTTTTTGTTTGTGTGTTTTATTTGTTTGTTTGTTTGCTTGTTTGAAGACTTCAAAAAATTCTAATTCCCAATGTTAAGTAGGTGAGTTTGAATAATCCTTCTTTATTCTCTTTAGTTAAACTGATATATAAGTTTAAAAGAAAAACAAAACACTTGGTTTGAAGTCAGCTCAAAAACAGTATTTAAGAGAGGCTTACTTTCTAGGATTAAAAAATAAAACTCCAGGTAACAAACCTCAAATATTTTATTGCAAAGACTTACTAAAATAGAAAATTATCTTACAATGGCCTATTATTCATTTACTTGTCATTATACATTACACAATTGACTGTCGGGCTGGGACCAGTGAATGCACCCAACAGATGCTCTGGAATTGTGCTTGGCATATAATTGAGCTTGGCACATGGGTTCTGTAGATGGATATCACTATTACATTTTTACACAAGCAGGTATGTGCTGTTCTGAATTCTAATGAGCCATGTGCAGGGCAACCATTGTCTCTCATCTATTGAATATTGTTGGCAAAGTTCAAATTTGTGCACAGAGGTGCAAAGAGCCCTGTATTCTGACAATTATCTTCTGTATAACGGAATATAGAGGTACAACACAGTCAGGATTTAGCCTGCAATTTGAGAAAACATGTACACAACCAGTAACTTAAGAGTAAATAGTGTAGTAACAACTATTCATAAAAATATCCATTTGTGACAAACTGTGCCATAAGTTGTGCGTAATACTGACAATTGTTGATTCTTTTTATTTTCACTTGTTGATTCTTCACCTGTATTCCCAGGATACCACAGAGGACAGGTATACCACTGAGCAAACTGACAACCACTTTCACTAAAGTACTCAGAGCATTTCCTTCGTATAAAAGTAAAAGTTTTCTTTTTGTCCTTTTTGCTGTCTTCAAAGGGTCTTATTTCATTTTTTTATACTTTAAATATAAGGCTAACAAGGGGTATTACTATACATGCTTCTGTGTTGTTTAAGTGTGATGTTCAATATGTCTACCTTTACCAACTTCCTCCTGTAACTATTCTGCTTTAAATTAGTTACAATTAAATGATGTAGGATTCCCCATATATGATGTGAATACCATTGGTTAATAAAGAAACTGCTTTAAGCCTATAGCACAGCAGGGCAGATCAAGCTAAATGGGGAAAACGAAACTGAATGCTGGGAGAAAGAAGGTGGATTCATTGAGAAGCCATGTAGCTTCACTGGAGGCAGACACCAGAACTTTACCACAGCAATGTGACAATACACAGATTACTAGAAATGGGTTAAATTAAGATGTAAGAGTTAGCAAATAAGAAGCTAGAGCTAATGGGCCAAGCAGTGATCTAATTAACACAGTTTCTGTGTGATTATTTCAGGAGTATGAGAGGTTGGAAATGAACAAGCAGCCTAGCCTAGCAGCCTTCTTACAACAATTAAATATGATCTACAAGTCATCATCTCAACCACACTAACCACATTTGAAATGCTCTATAGGCAGGCTGGAGAGATGGCTCAGTAGTTAAGAGCTCTGGCTGCTCTTCCAGAAGTCCTGAGTTTAGTTCCTAGCAGCCACATGAGGGTTTACAACCATCTGTAGTGAGATCTAGCTCCCTCTTCTGGAAAGTGTATATATAATAAATAAATAAATATTAAAAAAGATATGCTCTGTAGGAACATGTAGACAGAAGATATGACAAATACAGAATACATTTACTATTACAGAAATTGTTATTACAGTGAACTTCTATAAAGCTTGGAATTAAGAATGAATAATATTTAACTTTAGTACTATAATCATTATACATACTTTTGTGAGTGTATTGATATTTATAAGAATGATTGTAGAGGCTAGTTTTAAAGTCATCTTGACACAAGCTAGAGTCACCTGAGAGGAATTAACCTCAATTAGGAAAATGCACCCATAATATTAGGTTCAAGCAAGTATGGAATGTATTTTCTTGAGTAGTGATAGATACGGGATGGTCCAGTACATTGTGGTTGAGACTATCACTGATCTTGGGTTCTGGCTTCTATAATAAAGTAGACATGGCAAGACATAAGTAGTACACTATAGACAACACTCCTTGTGGTCCCAGCACCAGGTTCTGCTTCCAGATTTCTGTTCTGTTTGAATTACTATCATCACTACCTTTGAAAAGGACCAGTAATGTGTACATATAACCAAAATAAATCCTTTTCTGTACAACTTGCTTTTGCTAAAGTTGTTTTATCATAGCAGTAGAAACCCTAACTAGGATCACAAGTATCTTTTTAATGCAACTTATCTTTAATTGTCGACATACATGTGATTTTCACATTAATTATGCTGCATAACTAATATGAAATAAGTTCTCATTATTTCAGTATTTTTGTTAGAAGACAATGATTAATCAGGAAGTTTCGTCAGAAGAGATGTCTCAATAGTAAATAACACTTATTTTTCTTTCAGAGGACCTGGGTTTGGTTCCTAGAACCCATCTTGGCAGCTCAAACCAGATGCCAGTTCAGATCCTTGGGATCCGATATTTTCACCTGACTTCTGCAAGTCACTACACATACACAAGGCATACAAATACACAGACATATCCATACGAACAAAATTGTTTTACAGGTTTCTAAAAAAAATTGTCTTCAGATGAAAACCATGACCTCCACCTCCTGGAATAAAAACTTTAACAAAACAAATTAAATATTAACCTTACGGTTAAGCAAATATAAGAAAAAGTTTCATGTGATAGAGGTCAAGAATGAGGACTGTTTATGCACCTGAAAGAGGCTGTGAAGCTGTCCCCTGAGGATACTTGGTGCTTTGAAACAGATGAAGAAAACAGTGGATTTCTATAAGTTGAACAATGAAAATGTTAGCATTGCTCGCTCAGGGAGTGGGGGAAGTCTTCAAATGGAATAAATTGCCCCTGTGACCATCCTTAGACAGGAATTTACAGGAAAAAAAAAGTTAGTTTTGGAACATGTGTCCTCTAGTGGTGGCCTGTGAGAAAAGTTGTAGAAGGCTGAGGAAAGAGTAGTAGGAAGGATCCTGAATGCTTTCAACTCTGCATTCAAGATGCCTGGTTGTACTTTCCAGATTGTGGTACTCTGGTGGTTTGAATAGTTATGGCACCGTAAGCTCATGTGTTAGAATGCTTGATCCATGGGGTGTAGCCCAATGAGGAGGTTAAGATATATGATGCCCTACTAGATGTGGCTCCATTAGGATGTGTGGCCTAGTGTGTCTCTGAGGAAGTGGGCTGTGAGATCATACATGCTCAAGCTATTCTTATTGTCACAGTCTTCTTTGGCTGCTGCAGATCAAGACTGTAGAGCTCTCAGCTCCTCCAGCACCATGTCTGCCTACATGCTTCCACACTTCCTGCTATGAGGATAATGTACCGAACCTGTGAATCATAAGCACCACCGCTTACAATGCTTTCCTTTATAAAATGTTGCTGTGCTCAAGCTGGGCAATGGTGGCACAGGCCTTTAATACCAGTCTCAGGAGGCAGAGACAGGGTGATTGCTGTGAGTTCAAGGCCAGCCTGGTCTACAGAGTGAGTTCCAGGACAGGCCCACAAAACAAAATAGAGAAAGAGTTGCTGTGGTCATGCTATCTTTGTTTTTTTCAATAGAAAAAGGAAAAGAGAAAAACCTATGACAGATACACTATCAAATTATTCAAAATATAAGTACTCGGGCTGGAGAGATGGCTCAGAGGCTGAGAGCATTACCTGCTCTTCCAAAGGTCCTGAGTTCAATTCCCAGCAACCACATGGTGGCTCACAACCATCTGTAATGAGGTCTACTGCCCTCTTCTGGCCTGCAGGCATACATGTACACAGGATATTATATACATAATAAATAAATACATAAATAAACACATAAATAAAAAAAACAAAATATAAGTACTCGTGATTTGTTTTGCCATGTCATTTTGTCAGGAAATTACACATACACACACACACACATGCGCATGTGCACACACACACACACACACACACAAATATGTCAGGACAACACAAAGATATAAAACACATTCCATTACCAAACTAAGATTCTTCCTGTTCTTATGTATCTAGATTGTCAGAGGTGGACAATTTTCAGTACTATTCATGATCTTCATACTTTTAAAACTGATTTGACCATTCTTTGTACTTTTCTCCCTTTCTCCCTCACTCCTTTTCCCTGCTGTCTCTTTTTGAAAACAAATTTAACATATGACATCAAAGACAATTAGGTCAACACTTCCAAACAGAAATAAGGCCTTACAGAGTAGTAGGAGTTTCCCTAGTCTTAGAAGAGGAGCTGGCACTATCTAGTTCTTCTTTCAATACA
This sequence comes from Microtus ochrogaster, assembly GCF_000317375.1. NCBI lineage: Eukaryota > Metazoa > Chordata > Mammalia > Rodentia > Cricetidae > Microtus > Microtus ochrogaster. The sequence goes on along the minus strand of NW_004949102.1, from coordinate 3,375,512 downwards.
AATAATTACTCATACCTAAAAATGGCCTATGGAACAAGTATCTTGGCTGCAATTGAAAGTTTACGCTTCAAATATCTCTGACAATCAGAGAAAAACTTTCTTTTTAATTAACATGTCTTAAATAAGAATAAGTATTTCCACTGATACAGGAAATCTTGCCTAACAACGACCACAAACTATAGTGTGGGTTCTAAGCAGCTTCCATAATCTTCACAGGTTTTTTTCCTCCCACTCTTCCACTATTTGAAGAGGTGGGTGGTATGACTTTAATCAGCATCTGCCATCAAGTTTTAAGTTTTTCTTTACATGGAACTAACTATTCTGGCAGTAAATCATGCTTTAAGTACATGATACAGAAATTCCTGACTCAGATTTTGGCCGGAGATCAAATTTAGAACTTCTTGCATTGCTCTGGGCTTAGATATTTTATTCAGCGAACAAGAAAGGTTCTGAAGATTAAGTGATTGCATTTTTTCTAACCAGGCTTTGCTGTGAAAATACCAGATTCAATGTCCTGTAAAGTACAAAGATTTCTGTTTGTAATGTGTTTTATAGATTTTCATTTTAAGCATGCATGCTTAAAAAAATCATTCTCTGAAAGACAAAGGATAGTGATTGTTTCACTGGTGGTTTTATTGCATTTTTTCCCTTGGTTTGTTTGCTTTTAGTTTATATTTTATTTCCTTCCTTGTTTTCCTCTCTAGAGCCGGCTGTTGAGTCAGCAATGTGAAGACAACTCAAGTAGGACATGATTACTGGGATTTCTTTCATGTTCCCTCCAGGGCAGCCACCTGTTTTGTCACTGAGAAAAAAAATGACTCATGTGGCAGCCTGAAAAATACCTGATTGCCCAATAGAGCCCTCTGTGCAACTCACTTGTACCTCTGCTTTAAAAGAGGGTAAAAAATGAAGATTAAAAATTCATTGAAATATCTCCATGGAGTCCTGTTAAAAGGCCTTCTCATCATTAATAAAACATGAGGAGATGCGGTACAGGGCCATGGGCCTCTTTTATGATTACTACACCTAAATGATGCAGGAAAACAAGGTAACAAGATAAAAATATATGTCAAAGCAATATCTGTGCCCCCAGTGTGTTCTCAGACCCAACAGTCAAATCCTTCCAGGCAGTAGTTTCTTTGTAGTTTACCCTCTGAAACAGAGGGTCTTAGTAAAATCTACGTGAACAATTCCAGTGTAGTTGGCATGCATTGCGTAGTTTAACCTGAAACACCTGTTCCTTTTCTTCCCTATTATCCACTCACAGTGCTACTTTCAAATGGCCCTGGACACCAGTTGGCAACTTTCCAGTCATATATTTCTGTTTTAACAGTACTCCAAAACGTGAAAGGTAAAAGTAACCATTTTATTACTTACCTGAAACAAGTATGGAGAAATTAAAGGCAACGTAAAATACAGTTGCCTGTCGGCCCAGAACTCAGCAAAAACTCATACAATGTGTTCAGTGGGTATGGGGTACTTCAAGGCTAAAGCTTGGGGGCTTCAATCTAAATGATGATGTCAGTTAGAGTTCCATGATATTGGTTGCCTCTTTTTTTTTTTTTTTACTTTCTCTTTTCATGGATTTTATTTTATTTTT